>NW_010548176.1:0-35252 GCF_000687285.1 Phaethon lepturus
TTCCAACCCAAACTATTCTATGATCCTATGTCAGATAGGTTTAAAGGACAGAAATGTAGATGAGTGACTTGAGAGGAGATTAAGTGACAGGCTCCAAACTACCTTCCAGGTTAAAGTAGAACCAGTCATGGAGGAATGTAAACCAGACCCAATGGAACAAGATGAGAAGAAATCTGATGTGAAGACTGAAATACCAGAGGGGGAAGAAAGACCTACTTCTCCAGCTACTCAGTCTTCTCCGGCAGCTGGGCAGTCTAAGAAAAAAAGTAAGCAAGAACACTTTTGACTGAAATTCATTGCATCTCCCTAGAGAAATCTTATGGAGGGAAAAAACTTGGGCTTTCTTCATTGGTACTCAGTAGGCTTATATAGATTGTTCTTTGTGGCTTTTGGACAAAAAATGTCTAAGATGACATGTGCTTATAATTGGCTTCGGGCAAGTTCTTTAAGGCTTTAGTATTAAACATTAAGCTTTCGTAAAATTGTGACCACAATAGAGATTTGAAGTACTTCTCAGTTACAGATTTTCTAGACAAGTTTTTTCTTGGGACCTCAGAGAGGGGCCATATTTAGAATGTAAACCCGGTCTGTTAAATTTAGAGGTGTCTTCCTATGATAAAAACAAATTCTCTTTAATATTTTGGCCTTCTCCTTGTGTCCAGGTGATAATTGTAATATCCTCCTCAGAACTCAGTGTTGCAGAGGATAAACAAGACATGCTAAGTAACTTAAACCCGTTGTCTGTAGTCTTTTTCCACAGACCTCACATTTTCCAGCAGACTTCTTCCTTACAGCTGTTTCTGCTATCTTTCTAATGTTCATTGCTTTTCAAAAGTTTTCAAGCCAGAAGAGTTGCGGCAGGCGCTTATGCCAACACTGGAGGCACTTTACCGTCAGGATCCAGAGTCTCTTCCATTTCGGCAGCCTGTGGATCCCCAACTACTGGGAATTCCTGTGAGTGTCTTAGCAAGCAAGTTTCCGGGCTTTAATTCAAAACTATTATATTATGACATACCTATTTGAGAACAGCCTGAGTGTGTCTTGTTAACAGTTTTATATTAATGCATTTGAAGAAGTTTAGCTTAGGCAGTGGAACATACAATGCCTAACTTAGGAAAGTTTGTTCAGTTCTGTCTTCATTGTGATAAATAAGCAAGTATACCATACATTGAAGTGATTACCAACAGATCCCTGGTCCTGTGTGGGCTTTGTATAGATGTTGCTTCATGTTCTGGTGATTCTATTGCTGAATCCTGTAGGTGTTTCTCATATATAAAACTTGTCTGAATATGTGGGAAATTAAGCAGATCAAGACCACTTAAAAAAAAAATTCCATCAATTATTATTAATCTGTTATAAGAAAGGAGATGACTATTCAACTTCTAGTTTTTGTTTCAGTCAAATTTTCTGCTTGTTTTAGAATTGTCTTTGGAAGACACTACTATTCTTCAAGGATCTGTGTGTTTAAACTCTCTGGATTCACCACACACGTTTACTATTTATACACAAATATGAATTCACAGAAGTCCTGCTTAGGTGCATTGGGAAACATTTTTTGCCTTAAAGGGTTTTTTTTGTTTGGTTTTGGTGTGTTTGTTTTTTTAGGATAGATACTGCAGAAATTCAAGGCCTGCTGTATTATAAGCAGGCATAAATGGTGCTAATATTCCTTAACAAGCTCTGAACTGGCTGTCATATTGTGAAGACTTTTGTAGGAGAAGTGGTCCTATAACTGATGGGGGGGATTGGAAAAGGCTGTTCTTTAGAGGAGACATATCTTTTATCTAATGAAGTTACTTCTTTTTGTTTATTAGGTTGGTCTACTAAAAACAGTTGCTTTCTATTAATGGTCTTGTGTATATTCTCAGATCGCAGTGGCTGCAAAAACATTGCCATTTCCTACTTTTTGTAATACTTGTTTTGCTGATTAAAATTATAGTGGCTTTATTTCATCAGGAGTGGAAGAGCAATAGAGCCTGAGAAATAAAAGAATAATGAAAAGGAAGCACTGGGGAGTGATATGGCATTACTTAGAGATGTCATTGTACGTCACAAGCAGTTTGACAATCATGTCAGGGAGGAACCTGTTTTTCTTGATGTACCGCAGAAGAATTTATATGCTGAGAATACACATGCTGTCATGTCACAACATAGTTCTGTAGTAGCGTTTTGATATGCTGCGTATTCTTGCAGGATTATTTTGACATAGTGAAGAACCCCATGGACCTTTCTACTATCAAGAGGAAGCTAGACACAGGACAGTATCAGGAACCGTGGCAATATGTAGATGACATCTGGCTCATGTTCAATAATGCCTGGCTGTATAACCGCAAAACATCCCGGGTATATAAGTACTGTTCCAAACTGGCAGAGGTGTTTGAGCAAGAAATTGACCCAGTTATGCAGAGCCTTGGTTATTGCTGTGGAAGAAAGGTAAGAAAATAAATATATTTAGTCTCCTGCTTGTTTCCTGGTATTGAAGGGGGGAAAAACACAGCGGTTGCAGTTGTTAGCAGTTATGGTGTGTCAAAACTTTTGAAAGTTTACCAGGATTTAGCAATCCAGAGTAATCTGATTTTGAGGTTTTTATGGATTGTCTAATTCTATCTAGTGCTTAAATAATCTATTTGTATATAAGCCCTTGAGGGGGGAAAAGTCAGTAACTGAAGGCTTATTTTGATTAGGGCAAACCAGTTTGCTATTGCAAATTAGAGATGTGTTTTTGTTACTGCAGAAGAAATGCTGTCTATTTCACTGTATATTGAGACTGTGTATTTCCATTGTGTTGTTTTGATACACTTTCCATTTTTGGAGAAGAGCTAACTTGAGAGTAACAGCCCACTGAACATTATTTTTATGACTAGCACTTCATGCACTTGCTGTACTGTGAGATCTGTGCACAGAGTAAAGTGGAAATGATCGTTGTCTGGGTCACACTTGCTTCCCATGGAGAGCAAGTGAAAACATGTATGAGTACTAAGACAACCCATTCCTTTTTGCAGTTGGAGTTCTCACCGCAGACTTTGTGTTGCTATGGCAAACAGCTATGCACAATCCCTCGAGACGCCACTTACTACAGTTACCAGAACAGGTAAGGAAAACTCACTTGGTGTGGTTTGGTGCATGCTGCAATCAGTCTGTTAAAGGTGTGCATGTATTCACGTATACAGCCTCTTTATATGTCTGTACCTTTGTGTTTTAAGATAAAAATTTGCTGGAAGTGCCCTCGAAGAGTTTACCTTGTGTGTTAGTGATTTCTTTCTACAAAAGTTCACTGCAGCCTTTGCTCTTCCTCTTTTGTTTGCAGAAATGTTGTGTTTTACTAAATTTTTATCCTATAGTTAATTAGATCTTTAGTTATTTACAAATCATATATACAAGTCTGTTGTCTTTGCTTCCTACTACATGGCAGTATTTTTCATCCAGAACACTGAGTAAACTATGCAGCACGTATATTAATGCTTGTAATACATATTACACTTGGCAAGTCTTTTTGTTTTTCTCATGATGTTAACACTGAAGTCTAAACTTATTTTTGTGATGCAGATCTTAACTGGAAGATTTGTGTATTCAGATCTTCAGTAGATTGATGCTTGCTGTTTCTCCCAAAGTTTCCTTAAGGGAGTTGTCTTGCAGTAGCTGTCAGCAGCTCTGTAAAGTGCTGTCACTTCTACAGCTCTTTTGAATAATTTTTTTGACTTCTGAAAGAAGGTTTCTTGCTAGGCATCTCTTTGCCAACTGGGGAAGCAAGGCAGGAAGAAGCAGGGAAATACATGCTTTAACATTCCCATATCCCCTTGCCTGTCACTAGAATGCACCTGTTAGAGCAGAGGGCTGGGTACCTCCAAACAGTTATCACCTCCATCAATTTAGCTCCTGCTCTCTGTTTTTTCCAATGCTTTAAACAAACAAAACAACAAAAACACTAAGGCTTTTTACCTGAAAGCGAAAGCCAAGAAGATTTTGCAAGAATTGTGGTTTTCTTAATCACCTGGTCAGGTGAAAGCAACCAGAGAGCTACAGGAATTATATCTTAACCTTCTTAGGCTTCGTAAAGGTTTATAGTAGTGAATGGAGGTTTTTAGGAGTGAAGAAGTAGAAAATAAGCTTATAGTATCCCCTAATAACTATTGTAGTTTTAGGCTTGCATAGTGTAGAGCTTTTCATATCATGTCAGTATCTTCTGCTTATGTTTATCTATGGGCAAACAGTAGATGCATCAAAAGACTATTATTAAAAAAACCTGATGTGCTTTACATGTTTTCAAACATTAGAAGGGAATGCTTACCTTATAACAGGTACATACATGTGACTTATAAATTACCTTATACATACACATGTATATATATTTATAGACTTAAATGTACAATTCCAGAAGTACTGTTCTCTGCATTATGTTAGATGAAAACTGGAAGAGAGGATTGAGATCTGTCGTCTTAGCCTAACAGCTGCTGTAGTGTTCGTTTGTGTGGCTTTATAATAAACTTGTTTGAATTTTCTTTTATTTCTTTTTATTTTTAGATGTCTTGTGCACTCAATTAACATGCCTTAGTAATGGAGAGGCCACAGTTTTAGAACATTTTTGAGGGCTGCGGTAGAATCTTGAATTAATCACTATTTTATTCAAGTATAAATGAAGTCTTTCTCTGTAATGCTTGCTGTATTGATGCCTGGACTGTTCTACACTCAAACTGGGCTATGGCAGAATCATATCACTGTAGAGTATTATGTGTGTAGTTAACATTAGGTATTTTAGTAAACGTACAGTTTGACAGTTCTATAATTAATATCTGTAAGATTTTTTGAGGACAGATTTTATTGTTCTTGAAGCTTCTGATGTTTAGCTTTCCCTTTCAACTGGGAGAGAATCCTGTGGCCTTTCAGCATTTATACATTTGAGATGGAAGACTATCCCTCTTCCATTGATTTCCTGCAGATCCTCCTTCCAACAGAGCTGCTGTGCTGATGTACAAGTCAGAGTAGCAGTTCTTCCTTCCTTCTGCTCTTTCCCCTTTCTCATTTTAATTCTTTGCTGTACGTGGCATGGATTATTAAAATGAAGAGGGTATGGGTATGCTAAAATGGAATACTCTTGTTTAATTTGCTTTAATCATTTGCTGCTTGTGAAGCCATTTGAGAGATTTAATGCTAATCTGTGCTTTGCCTTGGCTTTCTGCTTTTTGTTGTCTTGTCCTGCTTCTATGTTTTTGTTTTTTGTCCTGCAAACCCCCATTTCTTTGTTTGTGTGTGTGTTATTTTTTTTTCTCCTTCATGCTTGTCATTGTCTGCACTTGGCTTTGATTGCGCAAAAAAAACAAACAAACAAACAAAAAAAAACCCAAACCAACCAAACACAATGTGGGGCCCATAAATCTGCATCATTGAATATCCTTGTCGCCGTTGATGACCTGCTCTCTGCTCCTGTCCCTTCTTTGGCCTGCTGTGATTGGTGGCTCCGTTGCTTGACTTGGGCTGTGTTGTGTGGACGGAGCAGTTCACCCAAATATGGCCTTCTTGCTGACAGGTATCATTTCTGTGAGAAGTGCTTCAATGAAATCCAAGGGGAGAGCGTTTCTCTGGGAGATGACCCATCACAACCTCAAACGTGAGTTATTTGTGTTTGCTTGGGCTGTGCATTCATAAGCTTTATCGTGGTCAATAGTGCTTTCTCAAATGGAAGGAGTTTAGGTAACCCTTGCTGTTTGTAGGCTAGTAGAAGGTGGACCAGATATTCTTTATAAAATCCTGGAGTTGTGCTGTAGATTTTTTTCTTTAAAATCTGGGATGACTGAACTGTAGTGAAAAATAAGCATTTAATGCTTAAAATTGCAACTATGCCAATAGATGGGAAAGAAAAGAATTGCTTTTTTCTGAAAAAAGTGTGAAAGTATTCTACTGCAGAAAAATAATGATGCCTGCAGGCACGTAGGTGATAAACATAGTTTGAAATAGTCAAATGTACAGTTCTGTTTATAGACTATGCTATTAAACTCATATTCAGCTTCAGATTGTTTTTCACCCAAATCAGAAGCGGGCAACCTCCTTTTGCCATACAAATATTTTGTTGTTGGAGTGCCATCTGCTTATGAGAAATGCCATGTAGTTGTTGAGATCACAGTAAAAAGCTGTGTGTGGACCTAGTTGCCTTTTCCGTGCTGGTGGGAAAGTGTCGGGACAGTCTTTCATTCTGCTGTACCCTCCTCACACCCCACAAAAAAAATCTTGAAACAAAATGTTGGGAGACTAAGGAAGTCCTTGAGGGACAAATAAGTGCCAAGCAGTTACTCTTTGAGCTGTTGAAGAAAGCTCTTTGGGGGAGGGCGTTGCAGGAACACTGCAGATAGAAGCAAGTGACGAACTTAAGAGAGTCTGAAGCTGGGGGAGAGTTGTCTAAGTTGGTAATTGGACAAACTGAGTTAACTTTCACTGTAAGTAGAAGTTGTCTTTAGCAGCATGTTACCGAATCCTGGTTGTGCTGATGGAGGTATATAGAACAGCAGTGAAAGAATCCACTGGGGCTTGGGAGGATGTAAGAGTACATCTCTCTCTGGAAGGAAAAAGGAAGAAATAATGTTCGTATGCTGATCAGTACAATAGGCCATGCCCCTGGGAATAGTATGGAATATTGCTCTAGCAGAAGCAAAGACTCAAAGTTTGATCAATATCGTCCAGTTTTGTTAATATGAGATGTGGGATATGAAGTACTTTCACATATGAGAGAAGGAAGTATCTATATGCATGGAAATCTGTGTGTAAATAAACATCCAATATATTCATGTTTATATATAAATTTTTGTTCAGCTGCTGAGAGAGCACGATCTTTCTCGTACACGTAAGTTGGAATGGTTTGCCACAAACCTTTGCGTCAGGGTAGAAGGTAGCATAGTGTAAAAATCAAAAGCACTCTAGATTTGGAAGCACAGATGCTAGATAAAAATTTGTTTTTTAAATAATGAAAACAATCAAAAGCTCTTTGAGCACAAGCCATGGTAAGAAGGTGCTTCCAGCTCCTGGTATTCTTTTCACAGCTAGTTTAAATGCTTGGTTGTTGTCTAGTGAAAATGGAGGCTATAGGCTGCACACAAGGAGCAAGTACACTTCTGAATGTTTTCCCACCTGTTTACGGGCTTTCTCTTAGGAGCTCATTTTACTGGGGCATAGAGATCCTGCTCTCTTCCCACAACCTGTAGTTAAAATGAACAAAAGCAAAAGAGATTAGGAATATATATGTCAGGTCCTGTTTACAGTTCTATTCAGCATGTTATAATAGTAGTTTGAGCTAATTGGGAGATTGAACTTTCCTCGTTTATCTGATAAAGAGCTCGAAGTATTCTGCAGGTAGCACTATTCAGAATAAACACTGAAATTAAAGGGTAGGAAGGTTAATGCACCTCATGCAAGTTGGTTTGAGTCTCTGTTATAGCTTCTAAGAGAGGTGTCTACAGATCTTCTCACATTATACAGCACCCTCTCTGGGTATTCTTGCATGATTGTTCTGGACTATTTTGAACCAGATTGGTGTCAAAGATACCTGGGACCTCACTGTCAAAGCAAATGCTGTAGGGAAGGTAACGCTAGTGTAGAGTAGTGGCTGGGCTGGGGTTGCAGGACTTGGAAGCTGAAATTTTATCATTTGAAGTTAATCTAGGAGGAGGACTAGGGGAATCTGAAATCGGATAACCTACCTTTCTCAGTAATCAAAAATAATTGGACTTCTCTGCCTTCAGAATATCAGAGAGGCATATCAAATAGTCCTTTCACTATGAAGTACTGATCAGTCTGGTCCAAAACTTGAATGTCAGTAAGTTTTACCATTTATCCTGTAGTAAAACTGAATAAGGGAGCAATGTGATTCTTCCTCTACAAGCTATTGACCCATAGAAAAAATTGTTTTCCATGGGCAGAGTCAAGGGTGGCATATACTTTAATTGTCTGTCACTTTGTGAAATACAACTCCTTTCCTTCTAGTGCCAATCAGTATTTAAAAAAATCTACTTGCAAGTTTTGTCTTGGTGTGTGGATATGTGTTGTATGGCATGAATGTATGTTGTCTTGTGTTAAAACTGAGTTTTATTGCCTGTTTCTCCGTAGCACGATAAATAAAGAACAGTTCTCAAAAAGGAAAAATGATACACTGGACCCTGAACTGTAAGTAATGCTGTCACATTTTGAATGATCCTCATTTCACTATAATCATTTTGTAAAAGACATGTTATTCAGTCACCATCAGCTTTGTTTTCCAGTGTTTTCCAAATTTCATGTAGCTCTGTTAGCCAGCAGGGGCTGCTCAGTAAGCAGCATATCTGGCATTCTGTGCTTAGAACCCAAACCCCCACAGCTGTACTTGAGAAATATGTAACACTGTATGTATGGGCCAAAATTACTGCATTTTGTTGTCTTGAATGTGGATTCAGATAACTCTGCTTCGAAACCCTGTTGTGGCAAATGCTCAAGTCTGAGAACTTACTTGAGTCATTTGGCACCAGCTCTTTTGGTGCTGTTGGCTTTTCTAGTTGTCATATTTTACAGGCAGCTGTAGTAGAAGGAAAAGTTCTTAAGTTTGAATAAGCTGTTTTTTCTACACTGCCCTGGAAGCAGAGCTGTAGACATTCAGTAAAGTTAAGATGATGGTGACTCAGCTGCTTTTCTTTATATTCCTGAAGGTTTCTTTGAAGCCACTTTACATGGTGCTGCATTGCACGCCTGTGCTGCTCCTCTGCAAACATTATCTTCATTCTCAAATGAATGAGCAAAAAGGATGTGTATTCTTCCCACACCATCCTTCTAAGGGCGTAAGAGTCAGCCAGTTCTTCTGTTTTACAAAGGCTGTGGGAAGGAGAGAATAGTAATTAAATTCGTAACTTTTCTTTCCCTTTGTTATAATAAAGATACAGCCTAATGCTAGAATACAAGCCTAACTTACAGTATGGTACCCTGTAATGACAGCTGTTCATTCAAAACCTCACGCTTATAAATAGATATGTTCAAAAGGAGTCAGATTGTCCTGATGCATGAAGCAACCTTAGGTATTTTGGAGAATTATATTCACCAACATTTGTGAAGTAGGCCATATCACTTACCTCAGTTGTCCTTAAATCTCTGCTAGTCTTCTGAAAGTGACTTTGATATTGCTTCTGTTTTTCTTCCTTCTCACCTTTCTGCAGTATATTGCAATGTACCCCAGGCTTCAAGTGTACTGGGGCAACTAACAGCCACCTATTTCTCCTGGTTCTTTGCCTCTGACACAAGTGAATCCATTTTCCTCTCTTCTTTATAGCAGCAAGCAGTTTACAGGTTTTATCCTTAGAAGGGCTTCGCTTTAAAAAATGAGTGAAGTGGATGGCAGTAAGGCAAGCAGATGTGCTTGCCTGCATAGTCTGTGTGTCCCTGCATAGTCTACCAGACTTGAGCTAAAAGATTCTTAATTCATTCTGGAGGCTGTTCTCAGCATAGATGTGCCCTCTTTGTTAAATAGGCTCAAGAGCCTATATGCTAGAAGTCCTCTAATAAAATATTACAAAATATACAAGCAAGTAATGATACTATAACCTTGCTTCCCTTCCCCCCCTTTTTTCCCTTCTACAGATTTGTTGAATGTATAGAGTGTGGAAGAAAAATGCACCAGATCTGTGTTCTTCATAATGAGATAATCTGGCCTTCCGGGTGAGGAATTTCTCCTTAAGTAGAGAGTATATGGTAGATTTACTAGAGTCAGTACATAAACTTCCTTATATTGTCTATATTCAAAAGAGTGTCTAATGGAAGAAGTTGCATTCTCATCTGAAAATTTTACAGAATCTATAGGGTAACATCAAATTTAGACATCATATCTTACTGTGTTGTGTATGAAGTTGTTTCTAATCTTGAACGTTTCTAATCTTCCTTTGTGTGGAAGAGTGTGTTTCAGCCTTTTGTGTTTAAAGGTACTAGTCCTTCATGAAAAGATGTTTTTAGTTTTGGTAACAATTTCATGTTGATCTATTTTCTGTACAAATCATACTGCTTTGTCACCTTCAAAAAAGAAGTTTGTAACAACTAAAGAATTTAAAAGGTGAAGTCACTTTTTTGACCTTGGTGATCAGATCAAATATGAAAAACAATCTAGTTGTCTTTAGATACTCCATAGTTCTTGATTAGCATACTGGGTTTTCTTCTGATTGCTTTTAAAGCTTTGCTAAAAGGATGATAAATTATATGTAGATAAAGCTCTGTAAGAGCTTAAATGTTCCCTTTCTTGACAAGACAGTTATGACTTTTACCATTCTGTTATCCCATCTACATTGCTGCAGAAGAGGATAGACATCCTGTAACTGAGGAAGAATCTGCCCATCATTTCATGCTACGGTGTGCTTGGGCATTTAGAAAAAAATCAACTTTTTGCTTTATGTGTTGTGGTATCTTATCTTCATCAGAGGCAACAGTTTGAGACTATTTGTTCCAAGAATACTTTGTCAATATTGTTAGACTTGCCAGTGGAGAGCCTGTTTGCTGGGTTTGCAGGTGGTGACATGGGTGACTGACAGGAGATGCACCCCTTGAACCTTAGATCTTCCTCTGCAGCTCTGAAACAGTTGAGCCGTTTCTGCTGGCACTGTTCTTTGCACTGTCTTTTTATTTCAAGTTTCAATTAAGGTATTTTCCAGACCAGATAAGATCTGGTTAAAGATTTTGCTTCTAATGGTAAGATGCTAAGGAACTTTACACCACTTTGGGGTGGTTTTTCACTTTCTCTTGTTTTTGCTTCAGCTTTGTCTGTGATGGCTGCCTAAAGAAAACAGGACGAACCCGGAAAGAGAACAAATTCTCTGCTAAAAGTAAGATTCTGACACTTGCACCAATAAATCTTAAATAATCTGTTAAGAATGGGGAAGAGGTGGCTTCCATGCTTGTTTTGCATTTATTCAGTTTTTTTGAGTTAAAGGAGGATACTTTTGGTCAGTTCTGTAATGTTCAGAATGTTTGCATTCACAGATGTTGTCGTTGGTTTATAGTCTATAGAGGGTTAATGTACTGTTTTAGATCACTGCTAATGCAAGCTACACATCCTTTTATCTCAATTGCAGTGTTAATAGCATTGGGAATTAGTTGCTGTGTGACTGCAGTCTAACTTAAATTTATGATAACATGTTCAAGTCACTGTAACTACTGCTGCTATTAAAAACTTCGATGGAGATAAAGGTTGCATCACTTGGTGACAAAATCCTCCATAGACATTTCCTCTTGATCAAGGCAGCTGATTTGAAGGCAGTGTAGGAGGAAATTTGTGCAGTCGTTGTCCATCTGTTCTGTAGACAAAATAAGTCTTTCAGAAGCTTTTTAGGTTGGTGTACTTTTTACAAATAGTATTTACATTTCTGCTAAAAAAAACAAAATAAATAAATCCCCGGGCAGCCAAGGGCATCAAGATTCAGCAAACCATGCAATGAATGGACTCAACATCAGAGTCTCTGTCCAAAATCAAAACTCCCTGGGTTCACCAAGAATACAGGAAGAATACAAGGCTTCTTTTACAGTTTTTATCAGTTTTTGTTTCTAGCAACCTATATGTATTGGATACTTAACATGGTGATGCTTTACTGAAAGGTGTCAAATTGGAAAAATTAAAAGCTGATTCGCAGATACATAACTCTACCAGAAGCAAGGGACAGCAGTGAGACAGGCCCTGTTACACCATCAGTTTAAAACTTGCTTTCAGCTTTAGATTTTTGTCAGCTACTGTTATGCTGGTGCTTTTGTATGAAGATGGTTTGAAAATGGGAAACTTCTAAACTAGGTTACTTGCAGATACAGTTGTAGTTAGCTGTCCTTTCCATTATTGAAATATATTCTTTTGGTAAATGGAGAGAGTGACTTGGCTAGCATGGCTTCAGAGACAGAATATACTTCCAAATGCAATGTCTGCTCTTGAAGCTATGTTTGAGCACAGTGTTTTGTAATCCAGTTAAAGTAATTAATAGCTTCTATTCCGGAGGACCCTTAATGGTGATTGACTTTTAAGACAGAGAGAAATTGGGTTGAAATACAGATTTTTTTTCTTAATTTAAATAATGTATAAACCATAAACGTGTATGCAGGTGAAAAGCAGCTCACCCCATCTAGAAGTGTTAGTGTTTAAAGATAAAACTTTAATTTATGATAACATACTGCACACATTGAGTCACTTGTCATTTAACATCTGAGTAGAGGAATCGCATTTGAACAGTTCAGTTTTGTATATATTTAGAGCTGTATTTTTCTCTTTCAGGGTTACCAGCTACAAGACTTGGTACCTTCTTGGAGAACAGAGTCAATGACTTCCTAAGACGACAGAATCACCCTGAGGCAGGAGAGGTTACAGTTAGGGTGGTACATGCATCTGACAAAACTGTTGAAGTAAAACCAGGAATGAAAGCAAGGTATGTTCTTTCCATTTCTTATTTTGCTTTCTTTTGGAATTTATTGGAAGATGTTGGAATTTACTTACATGCTACTATTTAAAAAAAGTAGACTGTTGTATTTAAAACCTTACCACTGACTGGTTCTTGACAAACAGGTGTTACAGCAGCATATTAATCAGTTGTGATGAGTATAGCCTTTTATAGTAAAACATGGGTGCCTTGTATTTGAGCAGTCTGTAAGCATTTAACTTTAAAATTGTGCTAAAATTACATTTACAGTAGCCTTCATCATTGTTGCCTTTACCTAGTGACATGTATTCTCTAATATGTGAATGTATTTGGTATTCCTCTTCACCTTCTTTAATCTGCAGGTTTGTAGACAGTGGAGAGATGGCTGAGTCTTTCCCTTATCGAACAAAAGCACTTTTTGCCTTTGAGGAGATTGATGGTGTAGACTTGTGCTTCTTTGGGATGCATGTACAGGAGTATGGCTCAGATTGTCCTCCTCCCAATCAAAGGTGAGGAGCTGCATGAAAGTTTATTTTATTTTGGTACTGTCTCAATTGGGTGAACCTTCTGAAGTTCAGTGTAGAGCTTCAGTGTTGCATATGTGAAGACTCATAGTGCTGTTAGCTTCTAGAAATGAAGTAGCTTCTGTAGTGGATATGTCAGACCCACTTCTTGCTGGGGATGCTGGCTGGCAGGCAGTGTTGCCTTAAGGATCAGTTGTCAGTATTCTCACAGAAGGGATTGGATAGTTTGAGAGAGATGCGCCAGGATATCAAAAGAAAGCTGAGTTTCTAGAGGTAAAATAGGATCAGAGGCTTTGAAGATTGCTGTTGTGTTGGATGTTTCAAATGGATAAAATACCATGAATAAACCTCATAGAACTACTTTGAAATCTCTGCTTCTTATCATGCTGCCTTTTTTTTTTTTCAGGCGAGTGTATATATCTTACCTTGACAGTGTTCATTTCTTCCGCCCTAAATGCTTGAGGACTGCTGTCTATCATGAAATACTAATTGGATATCTAGAATACGTCAAGAAACTAGGGTAAGTCTTTTTTAATGTTTTCTTCTGTGCAGCATTTGTTCTAGGTAGTTCTTACTGCAAATGAAATTACTACATCCTATTGTGCAGAATATGGGGCCTAAATATGAACTGATGATAGAATAACTTGGCAACAACTGTGTATAGTTGAAAAGGAGGAAAGACAAAAAGGGGTTGCAGACTTTTCAGGAGAGGCTTATGCTTCAGGTACTTTTAGGTTTCCAAATTGTCATGGTTTAATGCAGCAGGTAGCTAAAAGAGCCACACAGCTGTTCGCTCACCCCCTGCCCCCAGTGGGTTGGGGGGGAGAGTCAGAAAACAGGTCGAACTCCTGGGTTGAGATAAAGACAGTTTAATGGGGACAGGGAAGGAAAAAAAATGATAAAAGAATGTACAAAACAAGTGATGCACAGCTCACCACCTGCTGATTGATGCCCAACCAGTTCCCAAGTCACGGCCCGTCCCAGGCCAATTCCCCCAGTTTATATACTGAGCATGACATCGTATGTTATGGAATATCATATCAGTTGGGGTCAGCTGTCCTGGCTGTTGCTGCTCCCAGCTTCCCAGGCACCCCCTGCCTTCTCACTGGCAGGCCAGAGCATGGGAAGCTGAAAAGTCCTTGACTACTTAGCAACAACTGAAAACATCAGTGTGTTATCAATGTGTTTTTCATCCCAAATCCAAAACACAGCACAATACCAGCTATCAGGAAGAAAATTAACTCTATCCCAGCTGAAACCAGGACACAAACTTCTGTAGAACTTCCTTGAGTCTAAGTAGAAAAAGTGAGCCTTTTTTATCTGGACCGTAAAATTTTGCTGGCCTTGTTGACAGTGCAGTCCTTGTGTAATGCCACTGCTTTAATCGGGTCATTCCTCTGGGCTCGTAAATGAGTTCTTACGCATGTTTATAAGGAGAAAGGTAAGTGTATTCTTGTCTGTACTGATTAAGTCTGTAACAGCTGTGTAAGGCCACTAAGAAATCTCTTCTAGAGTGAGTAGTTGAAGTTGTGAGAAACTGAAAAGTTAGAAGAGAAAGAGGGGGGTATACTTGGGACAGCACAAAAGAGGACACAGAAGAACTGAAGAAAAGAGAAAGGTGGAAATTAAATTACCACAATTACTGAAGTAGAAAAGCCAGTGAAATAAACATCAATCTATTCTCAAAAATATCTGTTGTAGCTTGGCAGAGGGTTATTCATGAAGAAATTGTTAGGGACTATGTTTAGAGTAGTTGCATGAGGAAAAATGAGGGGAGTTGTAATGGAGGTGGGCAGTACTGTCTTCAGTACCGCAGTGAGATGATATATTCCTTATTACTTCAAAGCATACATTAGACTTTTTCTACTTTTTTTTTATTGTGTATTTTTCTAACCTGTGAGTCTGTAAAATTGCTGCACAGAGCTCAGGGCTCAGTTTTACTTAATGCTGTTTTCTATGCTAATGGGTAACATCAGGTTCTCATTTTGTGAAAACAATATTGGTCGCGCAGTATCATCTCTCCCTTCTCAGGCAGAAGAAATGACAACTGGCTGCAGTTCCCAGGGTTTGGGTAGGGTTCTGCAGAGCTGTTTTTCAACATGGCAAGGATGGCTATTTTTTTGCCTCTAACTTGAGATCCGATTATTCCTCCTACTGGAGTTCTTTTCAAATAGAGAAGAACTCAGAATGAAGAAGTGATAGCAGTGGCTACTATTTGGATGTCATCTGTCTTCATAGTACTTAGATTCTACACCCAGTAGCATAGGTTGATGGTGACTGTTTATTCCCAGGTACAATTGTGAAGCCTTTTAAAACTGATCCTCAAAGCTAAAAAACAGAGGATTTACAGTAGAGAAGTGAATTGTGTGTAAAAGTAAATCTGGTTTTAAAATGTTGCTAGATAATGAACGACTGCACTGTCTCAAGGAAAAACAATTCTGACTTACACTACTGAAATACCTAGTCTCCATCTTTCTCTTATTAGTTAATAAGGAGGTGGCAACTGCAGGTCTATATCGGGATTTTTATCTAGGCTGGAAAACGTGCACTTTATATAAGCTACTCCACATGTAGCGCTGAACTTTAATAAATTAGTGAAAAGATGGTAATGCTATCACATGAATGAAGCTGGAACGAACACTAGAATTAAAATCTTGGAGAGCTGCAATTACTGTCCAGCTGGTAACATCAGCCAACTTTGTGGTGGCTCCATCTCGTGGCAGAGGAGAGAGCAAGCTCTAGTGTTAATCATCATAGCCCACATGTACTTTTTTTTTGGTCTAATGATGCTAGGTATACTACTGGACATATCTGGGCGTGCCCACCTAGTGAAGGAGATGACTACATCTTCCACTGCCATCCTCCTGACCAAAAGATACCCAAACCCAAACGACTGCAAGAGTGGTACAAAAAGATGCTGGACAAATCTGTGTCGGAGCGCATTGTCCATGATTACAAGGTTTGTTAAGTGTATGTTTGTGTTGGGGGGGGTGGGGAGTGGAATGGGGGTGTTGACCAGCCTTGTCTTGGTTTCTTCCTTGCCTTATGCATTGTGCCTGATTCTTGGAGTTCAGTGTGTTAGTTTTATGGGAATTGAGCATTAGAAGTTTGGAGTTAAAATACATCCTCTTTAAAGCATGTAGCTTCTGAAATTGTTCTAGCAAGAGATGTGAAATTATTCCTTAGAACAAACTAAATTCTTGAGGAATACTGTAAAAGAGAGCAAATCTCATTAATACAAAGAAAATATATAGAATCTTTAATCTTCCTGTATTAAATAAAACTGCTGGGTTAGGCTGCTGACGCAGTTAGAAGTATGTAAAAAACTTTGGAATTATCAGGACTTCAGCTAGTGCTGACAGTATAGTGATGATATTGTCCCATTTGGTAAGCGTGCATAGGGAAATCTAGCACGTGGTAATGATTTTATTTCTTTGGAGTGAGAATATTTGAAATGTATTTGACGAACTGTCTGTAACTGCAGTGTTAAATCTGCACTTAAAATGTGCTCTCAAAATGAAATATTAAGTCCTCCTTTGATCTGCTGGTGCCTTTTTTTATCACTTATTGAAAAGGTTGCCTTTATTTATGTGACTTGTAACAGTGGTAACTAAATGTTTTTGCTCTCTTTCAGGATATATTTAAGCAGGCAACAGAAGATCGCCTAACAAGTGCAAAAGAGCTGCCTTACTTCGAAGGGGATTTCTGGCCTAATGTTCTAGAGGAGAGCATTAAGGAACTAGAGCAAGAGGAAGAAGAACGGAAAAGAGAAGAAAACACTAGTAATGAAAGCACGGATGTAAGAATGCTTCTGCTATTTCATGATCTACTGTAAAAGTTGTGATTATGTATGGCTAACTGAAAAAAGGCGGGGGGTGCCTAGGCACTTCGGTTAATTGGCTTTTTCACCTTTCTAGCTTCTCTAATATAAACTTCAATTTTACATTTTATAAGTTAGAGCTGTTAAAATACCACTAAGCTACATTCATATGAGCAGTGGCTGTTCACATGGCTATAAACCTAACTAATTACCAAAGTCAATTAGATTGAAACAACTGCCAGTTGAATATTTTGCTGCTGAAATCCAATTATTATCAATGTTCATGCTGCGACTTCAGCCTGACATGGAAGCATTTTCCTTAAGCTTTAGCTTTTGAGTAGTAGCTAACTCTTTTCTTTCTAACGTAGATGTTACAATCCCAATCTTAGCAGAATGTTCTGAGAAAGTAATAGAGCGCTGTGATTTAGTAGTTTACTTGGTATAGGTCTTTTTAGTAGAAAGCTTTAAAGGGATCTGAAGCACAAATTACTGCTGAACTGTTGGTTTGGGCTTCTTAAACTAGAGAAATTTCTTGCTGGTATCATGTGCAATTTTTTTGGAGAATGTGCAACAACTGTATTTTCACATTCCACAAATAACAAAATAAGGTATGTCTTAGTTCAACAACAAATTTGAAAATTAACAGATGCAGAATTTATGCATCTGTTCATCCTTGGATCTTCTAAGCTTTTATGGAAGAGGTGGCAAATCTAGGATAAGGTTAAGGTTAGTAGTTTTGCTCACACAGTAGTACTTCTTAGTTAACTCTGTTCAAACACTGCTGCTTTGTCACCTTATTAGATACTGGATTTTTGTTGGACTTTAGAATTAATCTTTTTCCTAAAAGACCTTTGGATCAAAAAAGTTAGGTTTAACATTACAATTGGAAGTTGTGGTTCTCCTGTGCTGCTCTTTGCAATACCTCCTTTCAAGGACTTTGAATAAACTAAGTGCAAGAGTAACCTGGGAATTAGGCAACTTGTTAGTTAATGCAAATTTGATATCAATTTACTTAGGAAGGTGTTATTTAAAAGGTTTGTTTTCTACTTGGTACAGCTGCAAGTTCCCATCTCTCTAATATACCAGAAACCAGTTGTGAGGAGTGACCTAGCTCTGTGTGTGAGGTTGGTCAACATCTAGTTGATGCTTCACAGCAGTTTGGCCCCAAAACCCTGCAGTGGGGGAAGCTTGCAGCATATTACTATTTAAACTTTAATAATAAAAATAGTTTTAAATCTTTATTGACCCCATGCTTCACTTCTTGAAAATGAGGCAATAATAAACTGTACTCTCAAATGAAGTGATAGTCATTCATGTTCACTGGAAATTTCCATCCTGACAAAGTTATTTTAAGCTTAGGAAAAACGCTTATTTGGATAAGAATCACTTTGATCCTTGATCATCATAAGCTGTAGTGTTTTGAGGGGCCTCCGAGAAGCACAGAGAGGAATAAACTGTTCATTGCTAATTGATTATAATTGAAATTAAGCTGACCCATTTTGTTCAACTGTTGCAGGATATGACAGGAGGAAGGTGCATACTAGGAATTGCTCTATTAATGCCTTATGGACTCAGAAGAACAGCTTCATATCAAAATCAGTTTCACACAGTTTAAAAAATAAAAATCTGTCAGAGCTGTAACAAACTAAATCTAGGTGGATTAAGTCTGTCTTACCTCTGGTTGGTGCAATATTAGTTGTACTTTTCAGTTATTTTTAGTTTTGAATTGCATTGAGAAGCCATCTGCTGAACCCCTTTGAAGAACATCTTGGATAATCACAGTGTTCAATTACAGCAGGCAAACAGGTTTCAGTAAATATCGTTTCCCTTGCATGTCCTGAGCATTTATGCTTTTAATATTTTCAGAACTATGTATTGCTAATCTTGATATCTTCTGTAGTGATTCTAATGGAATTAATTTAATGTTTCAGGGGACCTTGGTAAGTGTCTTCAGAGTAAATTATTGTGAGGTGTGTTTTGTCCTGCAGTTATAGAACATGTGAAAGTAATAAAATGCAGATGTGGTGTGACTTAGATACCTGACATAAAATGCCTTTAAAATTAATAGGTGAGCAAGGGAGACAGCAAAAATGCCAAAAAGAAGAACAATAAGAAGACAAGTAAGAACAAGAGCAGCTTGAGTCGTGGCAATAAGAAAAAGCCTGGCATGCCCAATGTGTCCAATGACCTCTCCCAAAAGCTGTATGCCACTATGGAGAAGCACAAGGAGGTAGGAGTTGATAAAATGAGAAATAAGCGTTTTACTGAAGTAGAGGGAGGTGTACAAAGCTTTGATGCTTCAAAGAGAGTCATGCCCTGTAAATTATACAGGTTGGGCTGGAGAATTGAGTGGCCCACCAGACAAGTACCCGTGAGTCTGGGTGCTCTTTGCTGCGAGGGCAACGGGGATAAATACAACTGTGGTTGTACAGAACTTCCTAACAGTCTAGATTGTCACAGCAGTTTTACTGTTACTATTCAGTCCAGGGCTCCTTACCTAATGCTTCTGAAGAAGGTGAATATGCAGGGCACCCAGAGGTTTGAAATTTCCCAGTCCTTACAAGCACACCACCCTGACAGTAAGTCAGGTGTTAGTGTCAATTCAAGTGTTAGTTGGTCCTGGAATTGCACGCTCTGTGTAATGAAGTTTGGCAACGAAAACATCTTGATAAGTGCTGGCATATTAAGTCTTTTTACTTTTCAGGTCTTTTTTGTCATCCGTCTCATTGCTGGCCCTGCAGCCAATTCCCTGCCCCCCATCGTTGAGCCTGACCCACTCATTCCATGTGACCTGATGGATGGGCGTGATGCTTTCCTAACCCTTGCTAGAGACAAGCACCTGGAATTCTCCTCACTACGAAGGGCTCAGTGGTCGACCATGTGCATGCTGGTGGAACTGCATACCCAGAGCCAAGACCGCTTTGTTTACACCTGCAATGAGTGCAAGCATCATGTGGAGACCAGATGGCACTGCACTGTCTGTGAGGTATGCTTGGTGAAGTTTTCCTTACTTGTGTCCCTGTATCTTTGTGCCCAGAGTGCTCTTTACCTGAACTAATTTCTCAGTATTAACTGATGGGAAAGGATCTGTACAGCTCATCCTCTGTGAATTCAGAAAGAAAGGAGAGGAAATCTTTTCTGTAAGAAGGGATTTTGCTAATCCGCTACTTAATGTGATTTTTGTCTTCTACTTTCAAGCTGTGGGGAACTGAAGTAGAATTTTATTTCCTGTAGTTCATTTAAGGTGCTGCTGCTGCTTAAGCAGTTGAACTGTAGCAATGGCTTGAGCTATAATGGTAGGATCAGCTGATTTTTCTGAAGAGCAACACATCCTTTCTTCTTCCAGAGTCAGAAGTGTTGTGCTGCAGTGTTTCTGTAAATAGGGCTCTCCATTGGTTTACTGGCATAGAGGTTTCGCTATGCTAAGAAGCCAGATTCCTGTACTTGGGTGACTGTTCCACTACCCTGTTGTCTCACTGTAGAATGCTGCAAACAGCATTTTTGTCTTCAGAAGTGTTTGCAGTATCAGTGTGTTTTGAAGTTCAAGTCCAGCAGTTTGGGTCAATCCTATGACCTCCAGAAGCTGGACTAACCTTGAATCTGGCTTTTAACTTTTTTTTTTTAGCCTGCTGGAAGTAAATTACTGTCTCTGATTCAGTTCTGAAAAGCTCTGAGTAAAATTTGATGTTCCCTTTTTCCTCATACGTACCAGAAGAAAAAAAAAATTAAATTTCCTGTGAATTAATGAATCCTGAGGACTTGTATCTTTTTCTTAAAGATCAATTATTGATCCCAAACTTGTGTGCTGTTGCTTTCATGGAATGTAAATGCTATTCTATTCTTCTGTCAGCACATTCTGCTATTTAACTTGCCTGAAAACTGAAAATGCAGCTTTCATTCTCCTTTCTTCTTTGAAAATTGGTAGCTCTCCCGCCACTCTTGTCCTCTTTTGAAGCAGCAGCAGCAGCTGGGCAGCTATTTGTTCCTTGCCTTTTTCTTCTCCTTTCCTATCAGGAAAGAAAAGGATTTTTCTGGCCCAGCTGAATAATGTGTGACTTCTTAGCTCAGAGCAAACTTGTTTTTCAAGCTATATATATTTGTGTACATTTCAGACACCCTTACGCTCACACACTTTCCCTGGTCATCATTTGAATTCATTCCTTCTCCAGTACCTCAACATGGCGTGAAAGATTGAATTTTCCGTAGAGCAACAATTTGCCTGGAACAGAGTGGGAGTACTTTGTTGAAGTGGCATGACAATATTTATTTATTGTATAGAGTTTCAGGAACACTGATAACTTTTTTCCTTCATTGTCTTTCCAGGATTATGACCTGTGCATCACCTGCTATAACACTAAAAACCATGACCACAAGATGGAAAAACTAGGCCTTGGTCTAGATGACGAGAGCAACAACCAGCAGACTGCAACCACTCAGAGCCCCGGTGATTCACGCCGTCTGAGCATTCAGCGCTGTATCCAGTCTCTGGTCCATGCCTGCCAGTGTCGTAACGCCAACTGCTCACTGCCATCCTGTCAGAAGATGAAACGGGTTGTCCAACACACCAAAGGCTGCAAACGCAAAACCAATGGCGGGTGCCCCATCTGCAAGCAACTCATTGCTCTCTGCTGCTACCATGCAAAGCACTGCCAGGAGAACAAGTGCCCAGTGCCCTTCTGCCTCAACATTAAACACAAGCTCCGTCAACAACAACTTCAGCACCGCCTGCAACAGGCGCAGATGCTCCGAAGGAGGATGGCAAGTATGCAGCGGACCGGTGTGGTAGGCCAGCAGCAAGGATTACCTTCACCCACACCAGCCACCCCAACAACTCCAACAGGCCAGCAGCCCCCAACACCACAAACCCCACAACCCCAGCCTCCGCCTCAGCCTGCCTCGCAGCCTCAACCTGCACCTCCCAACAGTATGCCACCCTACACCATGCCAAGAACTCAGCCCCCCAGCGCTGTGTCCCAGGGCAAGGCAGGTGGCCAAGTGACTCCTCCAACTCCACCCCAGCCACCTCAACCACCAGTTCAGGGTCCTCCTCCAGCAGCAGTGGAAATGGCCATGCAGATCCAGCGGGCAGCGGAGACCCAGCGTCAGATGGCACAGGTTCAGATCTTCCAAAGGCCAATTCAGCACCAGATGCCCCAGATGCCACCTATGGGAATGAACCCTCCACAGTTAGGCAGAGGTCCCGGTGGTCATATAGATCAAGGAATGGGGCCGGCAGGAATCCAGCAGCAGCCGCCGTGGGTGCAGGGGGGCTTACCCCAAGCTCAGCTGCAGCCAGGAATGCAGAGGCCATCCATGATGTCAGTAGCCCAGCCGGGTCAGCCAATGAATATGGCACCTCAGCCAGGGATGGGTCAGGTACCTGGTGCTGCTCAGCCCAAACAACCACCTCTGCCCCAGGCAGCCTTACAAAACCTACTGCGGACTCTCAGGTCTCCCAGCTCACCCATGCAACAGCAGCAGGTGCTTAACATCCTTCACTCCAATCCTCAGCTGCTGGCTGCGTTCATCAAGCAGCGAGCTGCCAAGTATGCAGGATCTCAGAACCCCCAGGGGATGACAGGTCAGCCTGGCATCCCCCAGGGTCAGCCAGGGCTACAGCCGCAGCAAGCCATGCAAGGGCAGCAAGGAGGGGTGCACCCCAACCCAGCCATGCAGAACATGAACCCCATGCAAGCAGGAGTGCAGAGGCCCAGCATGCCCCAGCAGCAGCCGCAGCAGCAGCCACAGCAGGCCATGGCTGGGATGAATCCTCAGGCGCAGCAGATGAATATGAATCACTCGGGGATGGCTCCCCAGTTCCGAGACCTCCTGATGAGACGGCACCAGATGATTGAGCAGCAGCGCCACCAGCAGCAACAGCAGCAGCAGGGAGCGGGACCAGCACTGGGGCCAGGGATGGCCAACCACAACCAGTTTCAGCAGCCCCAGGGCGTCGGGTATCCCCAACAGCAGCAGCAGCAACAGCAGCAGCGAATGCAGCATCACATGCAGCAGATGCAGCAAGGAAGCATGGGACAGATAAGCCAGCTTCCACAGGCAATGAGTGCAGAGACAGGAGCCAGTTTGCAGCAGGCTTTCCAGCAGAGGCTACTTCAGCAGCAGATGGGGTCCCCAGCTCAGCCCAATCCTATGAGCCCCCAACAGCACATGCTCCCCAATCAGGCCCAGTCCCCACACCTACAGGGCCAGCAGCTCCCTTCATCGCTCACCAATCAAGTGCGTTCTCCACAGCCTGTACCGTCACCGCGGCCCCAGTCCCAGCCCCCCCATTCCAGCCCATCCCCTCGGATGCAACCTCAGCCTTCTCCACACCACGTCTCCCCGCAGACCAGCTCCCCGCATCCAGGACTGGTAGCTGCCCAGGCTAACCCCATGGATCAAGGGCACTTTGCCAGCCCGGACCAGAGTGCAATGCTTTCCCAGCTTGCTAGCAATCCCGGCATGGCAGGCCTCCATGGTACAAGCGCCACGGAACTGGGGCTCAGCTCTGAGAACTCAGACTTGAATTCAAACCTTTCACAGAGTACACTAGACATACACTAGACACATTGTAGCATTTTGGGAGCAAAAGAAAAAAAAAAAAGAAAAAAACTTATTTTCTCAAGACTTTTTGTACTGAAGACAAATTTTTTTGAATCTTTCTTAGCTAAAACAACATTTTTCCCTGGAACACATCTGAACTCTGCAGCAGTAGTTTGTGGTTTTAAAAACAAACCAATAATGAACCTGAGGGACAGTAGAGTACAAAGAATATATTTTTGTTATGGCTGGAATCACAACCAGTCCTTTTTCTTGTTTTTTTTTTTTCCTTGTGTGCGTTGAGGAGGTTGGGGGAAGTGGGTGGTCTTTTGGCTGTTCACCAAAGGATGCCCTACTCATGCCTCCAATAGGTTTTATTTTTTTTTAAATTAATGAAAATATGTAATATTGATAGTTATTATTTACTGAGGCAGATGGTAAACATTTTCCCTATTCTGGTTTTTCTTCATGTCACTGCAAAAAAAAACACAACAAAAACAAAACAAAAAAACCCCACAGGAGAACCTTTTCCTAAAAATGGAGGACAAAAGGGGTTAATGTTGCTTTAAAAATACATTACATATATAAATATATATATAAAAAAATAAATACCAATCTTTTCCTCTTTGGTTGGAAATATGTCAATTCTTTGAAAAATGTAAAAATATTAAATAACTCAGTCCCCTCTTGAAGTCTACTTTTGTCCTCCAAGAATTTTCTATACAAGAGTTTGAGCTTAAAAAAAACTTCAAGTATTAAAATAATTTGTACATGTAGAGAGAAGACAACATTTTTGCAAATACACAGGGGCAGCTGCCAAATGGATGTAGTATATATATTGTGGTTTCTGTTTTCTTGAAAGAATTTTTTTCGTTATTTTTACATCTAACAAAAGAAAAAAAAATAAAAAAGAGGGTAAGAAACAATTCCAGTGGGATGATTTTAACCTGAGAAAAAGTCCCTGGGGTTTCTTCTTTATGCTTGCTTTCTCTCTCCCGTGCCCCTTTCCCGCCCTCTTCCACTTTCTGTAAAACTTGAAAATAGAAAGCAAAAAAACCCTCAAATGTTGTAAATCATGCAATTAAAATTGATTACTTATAAATATGAACTTTCGATCACTGTATAGACTGTTAAAAATTGATTTCTTATTACCTATTGTTAAATAAACTGTGTGAGACAGACAGCCTGTTTTTAATGTTTCCCTTCTCTCCCACATGTGTTGCTTGTTCTTAAAATGGTGGGGGTAGCAGAATATATGCTACTTCAAATGTTTGCTATTTAGATGTCAGAGAGCTATTTAATGTATATGACTGTTTTAAAGTGCAAATCTCTAATGAGGGACATGGAGTAATAATTAGTCTTCTAAATGGACACTTCTGGTACAACTCTGCATTTGCGTTTGTTCCCGGCCTGTATCTTACCAAAGAAATGAGGTCTGACCTCAACAGTTGTGCCACTCAGCTGTACCCCACCCTGTGCACGCAGCCTGGGAGCAGCTGATCTTCAAAGGACCTATTTTGCATTTTGAAATGAGAACTGTTGTTTGGATATGTGATATTAAAAAATCCTATTTCACATGGAATATATTGTACACCTTTTGGCACCGAAGTGTGTGCATGTCCTATATAGAGGGGTCTGGAGCACAAGTCTTATGAGGAGCGTCTGAGGGAACTGGGGTTGTTTAGTCTGGAGAAGAGGAGGCTCAGGGGAGACATTATCGCTCTCTACAGCTACCTGAAAGGGGCTTGTGGTGAGGTGGGTGTTGGTCTCTTCTCCCAAGTAACTAGCAATAGGAAATGGCCTTAAGTTGCTCTAGGGGAGGTTTAGACTGGATATTAGGAAAAATTTCTTTATGGAGACAGTGGTCAAGCATTGGAACAGGCTGCCCAGGGAGGTGGTGGAGTCACCAATTACTGGTAGTGTTCAAAAAATGTGTAGACATGGCACTTCAGATTTAGTGGGCATGGTGGTGTTGGGTTGATGGTTGGACTTGATGATCTTGGAGGTCTTTTCCAACCTTAATGATTTGTGATTCTGTGACACTGCATCGAGACAGCATGTGGGTGCCCCATTGGCCCATGTTGTATCTGGTGATCTGCCAGATGTAGGTCACATGGGGTCGGTTACTGTATATTATACATACTTTGGGGATTTCCTGAACAGAAGTGCTTCAACTGTGGAGTGTCTGTGTAGTAAACCCAGTTGTGTGCTGCCTATGCACGTGGAGTAAATCGCATCGTGTAAGAACATGTTGTGCATTGTGCGCTGGCTGGGCACTATGTATGCAGCTGGTCCATTGAGGGCTTACCAAAATATAACCTTACTCTCTGTATGTATATACAGTGCTGGCTACATAGGGAGTAACTTGTACCAGGGCGTTGCACACCTGGAAGACCCACACGTGACCAGAGCACAACATCTGCATAACACCAGGTGTGTTGTGATCCACAAACCCCAGACCACTAACAATGTGAGCAAGCTGCTCTCAGGAAACAGCTGGTGGAAGATGATGGAGGGGTGAACCTGGATAGATAGGAGCAAGCCTCAGCCAGGGGCCAAACAAAAGTAATGGTGTATTGCGATGTTTACAGATGTTCAAGGCTGTTACAGTGGGAGTAAAATGCTTGATATTTGGGTATAAACACAAGTAGGACAACGAATCTTGTATAAGAGGTGTATTTGATAGCAAGAAACCTTCAGCAACATGATGGAAAGTTCCTGGGAGGCTTAAGGAAAGCAGCGCTGTGCTTTGGTATTCTCCCTTGGGTAATCTTCATACCGATCACCCCTGCATGGTGCAGACCAGCTCTGCACCAAGCCTACAATTGCCTTGTC
Source organism: Phaethon lepturus (assembly GCF_000687285.1). Classification (NCBI taxonomy): domain Eukaryota; kingdom Metazoa; phylum Chordata; class Aves; order Phaethontiformes; family Phaethontidae; genus Phaethon; species Phaethon lepturus. The sequence goes on from NW_010548176.1 coordinate 26,106, forward strand.
TGCTTTCGGAGGGACTGTTGACCTGCTCTGAAGGAGAGCAGAAAACAAGAAGCCACATGCTGAATGCCAGGGCAAGGGCAGCAGCCTGGGATGGTTCAGATCTGCATTCTCTGTGTCAATCATGGCAAACTTTCCCCTTCCTTCCCCCCACCCAAGCAAAGCCTAGTTTTACTTTCAGCCTTGGGGCTTCTCAGGCTGGAGTGTAAATAAAATTCCTTCTGACCATATACTGGCTAGCAAAATGTAAAGTGTACCCAGCTTCCTGACTTCTTGTATGCCTTTCGTGCATCCCAGCTTAGAGGCATGAATGAAAGCTCTTTGCTATGTTAGCACATAAAAAAATCTGTTTTGAATTTGTCCTGGCCTGCATGGGAGCATCTGGTCCATGCTGAAGTGGGGAAGCCTCAAGACCTTGCAGAGCAACTTTGATTCAAAGAGCTACAGATCTTCCAACTTTGAATGCCAACATAGTGACTTGCTTAGAAGATGCCATGAGGCATTTTATGTGACAGCACAGCTGCTCTGTCCCTCTTTGTAGATGCTGTCTCTGAACCAAGTTCAAACATTTTATTGAAGTGGTGTGGATGATCGAGGGTCTTGTATGTGCATGGGGTTTCTTTCCTTTGCATCCCTCTGCTTTCCCTGATGCTACTGGAGAACCAGAGCCCACTAGTTGGGGAAATACTATGGCTGACTGGGGATGCGGTAGAACTTCAGGATGGCAACAAAAGTGGGATATCATCTGCTTGCCGATCAGTTGCATCCAAGTTAGAGTAAGTTGTTTCACTTCTTGGGCCAGCAAAAAGAACTCGCACCCAATGTTTTAGCGGTCCAGTTAAAGATTTGTTGTCAAATTACAACAATGCTAATGCTTATAGTCAAATAAGATGCAGTTCAGTGATGTGAACTTTCTAATGTCTACCCCTTCCAATGCCCCTTTGAGTCTTGGAGTCAGTGACTGAAGTTGCAGGTGTGGAGGGCTTACAGTCACAGGGAGGAGTGTAATCATGGTTTCTTCCTCAATCTTGGGGTTATCTGTTTCCAAAAAAATACACCTTGCACTTCCCTGGTTCATTGTTCCACATGATGTACAAAGTTACTGGTTTTGGACTGCTTTGTACATATTGCATACTTGTTCTTTGTTGGCCCTAAAACTGGTTTTACCCAGATCCCAGTTACTCTGATGACTTGGCCACTGGGCTTATGGGCCTGCAGTATTGTCCTGTGACTGTATGTGTCTGCATGGCTTTTTTCCCCCCTAAATTCTAGCATCGTAGAGAATACTCTGTTCTATGTAGAGACACTTGTTACTACAGAATCACAGAATGGCTGAGGTTGGCAGGCACCTCTGGAGATCATCTAGTTGACCTCCCTGCTCAAAGCAGGATTATGTAAAGCAGGTTGCATGGGGCCATGTCCAGATGAATATCTCTGGGATGGAGGTGCTGCAGCTTCCCTGGTGTACTCCCCCCACCAGGTATCTACACACATGGCTAAGATCCCTGCAGCCTTCTCTTCTCCAGGCTGAACAGTCTGAGCTCTCTCAGCCTCTCTTCGTATGACAGATGCTCCAATCCCTTCATCATTTTCCTGGTTGTTAGACTCACTCCGCTATGTTCATGTCTCTTGTACAGGGGAGCAGAAATCTGGTCATGGCACTCCAGATGTGTCTCACCAGTGCTGAGAGGAAGGATCACCTTCTTCCACCTGCTGGCAATACTCTTCCTAATGCAGCTGAAGCTGTTGGCTGCCTGCCACAAGGGCATGTTGTTGGTGTATTGTTCAACTTATCACCAGGACCCCCAGGCCCTTTTTTGCCAAGCTGTCTTCCGCCATGTGCTGGTGCATGGGGTTGTTCATCCCAGGTGCAACACTTTACATTTCCTTTTCTTGAACTTTATGAAGTTCCTGTCAGTCCATTCCTTTGGCCTGTTGAGGTCCCTCTGGATGGCAGCACAACCCTTTGGTATATCAGCCACTCCTCCCAGTTTTGTACCATCTGTGAATTTCCTCAGGATGTACTCTGCTCCATCATTCAGGTCACTAATGAAGATGATGTTAAACAGTATTGGCCTCAGTACCAGCCCTTGGGGTACGTCCCTAGTGACTTACCTCCACTGGACTTTGTGCCAGTGATCCCAACCCTTCAATCCACCTTGTTGTCTAGCCCATACTTAACGTTTGTGAGGAAGTTGTCAGAGATGGTGTCAAAAGCCTAAAGTAAATTCCAGATAAACAACATTCACTGCTGTCTTGACCAAGACAGTCATTACCAAAGGCTGTCAGGTTGCTTAGACATGATTTCCCCTTCATAAATCCATGGTGACTACTCCTTTTCACCTTCTTGTCCTTGGTGTGTTTGGAAATGGTTTCTGGGAAGATTTACTCTGTCAACTTGCCAAGGACTAAAGTGAGGCTGACTGGCCTCTGGGTGCCCAGATTCTCCTTATTTGAGACAGAACTCTCATTCTTCTACTCCTCTGGAACTTCCCCCAGTCATCATGACCTTTCAAAGATAATAGAGAATGACCTTGCAATGACATCAACCAGCTCCCTCAGCATTTCGGTGTGAACCGTCAAGTCCTATAGACTTGAGCATGTTTAGTTTGTTTAAATGTTCTCTAAGCTGATTCTACTTCACTGAGAGTGTCTCCCTTGCTTCAGACATGCCCACTGGTCTCCAGGAGCTGGGATTGCTGAAAGTAGGGAAGTCCAGAGAGGCACCCAGATGTGCTGATTTTTCAGAAAAGTTATGAGAGCTTTCCCCAGGATGCTGTCCCCCTAGCATATCCTTGTTTTAATGCATACATGTCTGCCATGTATCAAGAGCTCTCCCCTCCACATCATACTGCAACTTTTGCTTGCCAAGCTAGTCCATCACATTCTCACTTGATTGTCAGTTCTCATGTCCCTCACCTGTTGTCCCTAGTTTAAAGCTTTTCTCCACAATTTGGGCAGCCTTTGTCCACTTAGCATTGACGGTTTTGCCCCCTTGGTCAGGTGGTTGCCATCTCTTCATAGCAGTCCTCAATCCTTGAAGAGGGTCACATGGTCATAAAAGCTGAATCCCTATTGACACTAGGTGCACAACTAGCTGTTGACCTGCAGGCTGCATCTGTTCCCCCTCAAGTACATTCCCCTCACCAGCAGAAGACCACTCAGCCCCCATACTTATGCCCATTGCATCCAGACCCATGAAGTCACAATTAATCTGCTCTGGGTCTCCCCTGGCAGTATCGTTGATGCTCACATGGGAGAGTAGCATGATGGGTAACAGTGTGAGGGCTGGACAAGCCTTGGCAGCCTTTCCATGACACGCCAGATCTGAGACCTGGGCAAGCAGCACCTCTCCTTAGGCAGGTTGGTAGATGGGAACCTCTGTCCCATGCAGCAGGGAGTCTCTCGCTACTAGCACCCACCACTTCTGCACAGTGCTGCTGCATGGCTCAGGTCCAGGCTCAGGCAATTTACATGTTTCACTGGACACAGCTTCCAGCCTCACATCTGCTGTGAGGGCGCTGAACTGATTCTGTTGTTGTCCTATACACATGCAGGTGGAGCAGGAGACGCCCTCCTGGTGCCACAAGTCACAAACTTCCAGCTTTCATCATCATGGGAATCTCTGATTCCCAACCTGATGAGCAGACTCTGCCTTCAGGATAGATGCGGGGTTCAGGCTCTTGAATCTGCAGGGTCTCCAAGAAGATCCTGTCCTGCCCCAGCCTCAGCCAGAGTGAGAAGCCCCAAACGTTGCCTGCAGCCCAAGACTTGCAAAGCCGTATTCTCCCCCAGGAGAGCACAGTCTGTGTGGAGGCTCTGATTTTACAGGGAGAGCTGTTCCAGTCGCTGCAGGAGACCATGTCATGTGGCATGTCACCCCCATTGCTGAGCATGGGGACCCTGACTCCCTTCTGTGCACCTTACTTTGCAAACCCCTGCATCTGTTAGCTGCCCTCTGGGAGCTGCGCTCTAGACCCAGCAGTTACAAAGGCTTCTCCCTAGTACCTGCTGTCTATTAGTTACAATAATATATACACAGCAAGTGTCACACCATGTAATTGTACAAAATTTAAGCAATGTTGGTAACAGTCACCTGGTCATTAAACAATTGTTGTAACAGTGAAACGAGCTACAACACGGCGCCTGGCAAGCCAAGCCAAGTCCAGACAAAGCCTCACAGAGCCCAAGTTACTCGCATAGCACAGAGCTTGTGGCCTCTTACAAGCATGGCAGCACCACAACAAGGCTGAGGTACATGATGTGACAGTGACAGCCATTCCAGCTTCTGCTTCCTTTTTCAGTGCTTCTTTTAGTGTTTGATATACACTTAGTTCCTCTGCAAGAAACTCCGTCTCCTGTTTCCATGATGGTCTTTTTGCACACACCATGTCCTTGATTGTGCTGCTCCCAGTTCCAGCCAAACTCAAGGACTCTGGCCCAGCCTCTCTGGAGAGTCTGGAGCGGGTCCTGTATTGAAAGACAGCAGTGGTCAGAAGCATCTGCTCCTAATGACTGGTTCTGCCTAAGTGTGTGAAGAGGCCTCCTACCCTTGAAATGAGCTTTTCTTTGAAGAACAGACATATGTTTCCCTGGCTGGGGAATGTTTGTTTTTACAAACCCTCTTAGCAGCTGCCCTGGTACAACACAACCCTTGGGTAACTGTCAGCTTGCACAAGGAGCCATTTCCTCCCTCGGCTTGTCAAAACAGATCACGTGCTATCCCAGCCTGAGACAGAGCCTAGCCCAGCTCCTGAAAGCGTGAGAGCACAACAGGCTCCATCTGCAGTGGTTTCAGCAGCTTCTATGCCTGCATTGCAGTTGAAAAGCCACTGAGCTGCTCTGTCAGCCTTAACAGGCACATTGTGTGCATTGGCATTTGCCTGTCTGACTTCGATCTGGCACTTCATTTAGAAAAATGGGGGCCTGGTGATTTGCTTGAGTTGCCTTAGTTGCAATCCCTTAGAACAGGGTCTTGGTGTAACTCCCCAGCAGGGATCCTGCACATGGTGGATATTTGATAGGGAAACCTGTTCTGTAACCGGTGCTGTGAGCAGCCGATGGGCAATCAGCCATGGCTCCAGTCTGCGTTCCCTGTTGTAGGGAGTGTGGTGGATTTAAGGAGGGTGGAGGAATTGGCACCATCTCCCATAGCCATCTTTGAAGCCCGTCATAGCTCCTGGTGAAGTTGGCATGGCTCAGACTGTTGTTTTCCCCAGGTGTGCTGGGTGGTGGCAGGTTCTGGCCTATCTTGAGAGCACGGAGCAATGTGGGATGCAACCATGAGCTCTGTCAGTGGGTGTTTTGCTTCTCCCCATGCCCCCGCAGTCCCCAGGGCAATAGCAGGAATTGGAAGGCAGTGACAGTGCCAACCCCATTCCTCTGGCTACCCATAAAAGCGGGGAGTCCTTCACTTTGGTTTGTTTCCTTCTTCACTTTTGCTTTCCATTGTCTTTGTTGCCCCACACCATTGCTGTAGCCTTTCTAAAATGGGGAAAGAATGAAGGTATGGCTGTGTGCCCTTGGAGGAAGAATCACAGTAGCATGGGACTCTGGGGTTGGTGAAGCAGGGGCTCAGATGTAGGAGTATCCCTGGGCTGATGTAGAAAGAATCTCCAAGGGCTGGAAGGCAGGACTTGGGTGTTAAATTTTGGCTGGGAAATCATGGAATTGTAGAATCATTAAGCTTGGAAAAGCCCTCAGATTAAGTCCAACCATCGACCCAACACCACCATGCCCACTAAACTATATCCCAAAACGAGGCCTGATAAGCCAGGACCCAGCCCTCTGCACTACTGTCAGGGATACTGGCCACACAGGTAGGGGCTGTAGGGCAGGGGTGGGACTGCAACACAGTACTGGAAGCCTGTAGCCCATTTCCTGATCATAGCAACCCCAACTCCCTAGGCTGAAGGTCCTTCAGGCATTTGCCTCTCCTCTGCTTTCTTGAGATTGCAGCAAGAGCAACAGCAGCGGTCAGGGAATCCTGTGTTCTTCCTGTGCAAATGTTCTGCTGTTGTGGCAGCAGGTTAATAACTTCAAGTTTCTCTAAAGAAGATCCTTGGGGCAGATATTTTGGACATGTTTTTTTAGTCCACCTACTGTAACCCATGCTTTTCCTTTCCTGGACTGTGGACCATGTGCTATGTCTTGCCTGGAAAGGCATTATAGAAGCACGTGGGCGGATGTAGGGGAGGAAAAGGATGCCCATCCCTACACAAGTCATGCAGCGTGTTTGGTTCATAGAGCAGCACATTTTCTTTTCTGTTGTAAGATCAAGATCTGAAAGGTTCCTCTGGGGGAAGGGGAGCTGACAACAGGTCATAGGAGAGGCACTAGCCACCCACTGTGGTGCTAGATCAGTACTGTGCTGAAGCGTAGAATTTAATTTGCTTTGATCACAGCTGCAGTGGAGATTACATCTCTGTCCAGCCAAAGATCAAGACTTTCTCTTTAAGTTGGTATCCCAAACAGCTTCCAGTCTGTGGTCTACACTGAGTCATGCAAACCCATGGGCAAGACAAGTCTCTGTCCTTGCTAAGTGTTGCCACTGAAACCCACAGCACACACTACCCAGCCCAGCTGGCATTCTGCAACCTGTGAGATGAGATGAGCTAACTGACTTGTGCTCATCTGGAATCACTAGGAGCCACCCTGCAGCTTCAACTGCCCTATACAAGGTGGAAGACAGCGATTAAAGCAGCAGATGAGACTGATATGAATGTCCTTCAGGATTGTGCTCGGGCAACAGGACTTCATCACTGTCCTTGTGGAGAAAGGAGATGTGGGAATCATTAGGTGTAGGAGACAAGGGCCCCAAAGCAGCCAGATCAGAGATGTCACTTCTCAAAATGACCAGGTGGGGAGAAGTGAAGCTGAGTGTAAATGCCCCCACCTGTGACTCAAAGCAGGTACCTATGGCACCCTTGTTCTCTTGTGTCCATTTTGAAGGAGAATTCAGGAATCTGGTCTCTACATCCACCCTGTGATGATCATCTGTGCAATAAAGCAAGTACTTTGTTTTAAAGCTGGATTACTCCTTGGATCATGCATTGCTGTGCCATGATGGAGGCTTCTAGGCTGCTCTTTTGTACTTGTGATACTTTTTGTCTACTTTATGAAAACAGTGGTTTCTCTCTCCCTTTTATCTCCATCCTTATCTGGGATTGTCTGTGCATGTCCTGGGTCAGTGGAAATGCACGGCTTCCATGAAAAAGAGACACATTTTTCAGCAAGACCCAACTTCTTACAAAGGTCTTGTTTATCTTGCCTTGCAATGTCTCATTTTCTCATGACGTGGCTTTGTGCTACAAGTTGCGCCAAGCTGCAGCTCACTGTTCCCAAGCATATATCTGAAATAAATTTAACGCATCAGGTACACGCTAGGAAGACCCTAATTCTCTTGCTGCAATGACCATGCTGTGGAGTGTGAGATATATGTGAGCCACCTGAGAAAATGGCTCCCTCCTGCTTGTGCCATGGCCTCTACTTGGCTTCGGCAGATGCGCCCTCCTCGTGCCTTCATTTCCAGCTGCACTGGGATATACCAGGCCCTGCACAGTTGTATGTAGGCAGGCAGGCACCTACCTATACAGCTTTATGGAGGCTTTAAATGTGTTTGTACTGCTGGGGCATGGGTGTGTGAGGGTGACAAGGGAGTGAGACTAGTGCATTTCCCTTCCCTGTTAGACTCAGCCAGTTTCTTATTACAGAAGCTCATAGCTGTTTCTCCCGCAATTCACTTGGCTCCGAGGAATCAAGGGATTTATTATTCCAAAGCAAATCTTCATCCAGCACTGGAATAGGGTAGGGAGTTAAAATCAGAAGGCGTATTTCCAGGATAATTTTGTGGGTTTTTCCCTCCTCCTTTTCCCATAAAGTGTGAAGATTGGAGTGTAGCACTGAAATGAGCTCCCAGTACAATGTCTCCCTGATGAGAAGCGGTTTAGGAGCCATACAATGGATATCTCACCAGGCCTGTTAGTTGAAAGCCAGGGCAGCCTAAAGCCTGAGGTGTGACGTGGGTCTGACAGCACTCATGCTGCCAGGGCTTGTAACCACATTCACTAGCTGGGTTAGAGTTGCCAGAAGGTAGAACCCCAAAATTGTGAGCTTAAAAATATAGACCTCAGGTGCTCTCCTGTTTGCTCACTGTTTTCTCAGTCTGAGCTTGTACTGGAGGATTTCAAGCCTTTTTTCTGTCACCTGGGCCCAATTTCCTTGTGTCACCACAAATAGTGAGAGAGGGCCCTTAACTGTGACTTGGGAAAGCATATATAAAGGGGCTTCCACCTTGGTAAACGGTGTATTACATGCCAGGCCATATGGATGTTGTAATGTCTTGTCTTTTGCTATTAGCTGGACTTACTGGTCCTCTGGGCTGCCCCTTCTGCTGGGGAAGGTGACCTGGCAGGACATGGTGATGCCCCGCATCTTCCCAGGCTTGCGAAGGAATCAAACAGGCAGCACAGATCAGCACTCAAAAGCCAGATTTTTTCGAGGACTGGGATGGGGCAAGTGCTTAAAACTGAGTGGTTTATCTCCTAGAGAGTTAAGTCTGCTCTCTGCTTCTCAGGACAGCCTTGGAACTGGGCATAGTTGTTGCTTTTTTTAAATCTGGACACAATTTTTGTTTTACTTTTTTATTATTATTTGTATGTAAAGCTGTGTTGGCATATCCTGGCTGACCTAGCATGACAGTAAAATAGCAAGAAAGGACAGGTTAACTAAGTATCTGTGCCCTTAATTGGGATGCTTGTTGGGTCTAGGCTTGGATTATTTGTTCACCACATGAACTGTTTAATCACTGTTCTACAGTGTGATTTAATGACAAGTTGCTGTAAATACTTAAGAACATCAATGTAACTTAAGGATGATCTGACAAGGGTTTTCTGTAAGTTCTGCAGCCCATGAGAGAGAACTAGAAAACACCAACGGCTTAAATCTCCTACCTCTGAGTAGGCTGTTACCCGTTCTTATGCAGTGCAGGATCTGCCTTCACTTGAGAAAACACAACCAGCACGCTGACTGCGTTGCACTTGCGACGTAAGATTCTGCCTGAGGATCCCGAATCAATACAGGAGGTATTTAAAAAATAAAATAATAATAATCATTAATAACAACGGCGTACATTGAGGGACACTCCCCGCC
>NW_010548177.1:0-2902 GCF_000687285.1 Phaethon lepturus
CGGTGTGTTGCGGCCTCCCCTGCGCGGGTGGCGAGAGGGGAGCGCTGCGGGAGCGCGGTCGGGGCGCAGCCGCTGCGTTACTTCACCCGCCTCAGGCCGCGCCCACGCCTCCTGCGTGCAGTGCAGAGCGAGCGCCGAGTGGGGGGGACAAGCCAGGAGGTTCCAGCAAGGCGGCACACGACAGCAGCACTACCAGCACTGCGTTTATGTGACTTCATTAGCGCAAGTTAAGCAGCTGCTACGTAAGAAGTGCAAGGTATGAACTACTTACTAACCAGCTGAGGAAAGAACAAGCTTACCCATATGCTCCAAAACTTACCGGAAGAGTTCTTGCGCTTACCTCCAGCGTGTGTTACCCATCAGCCTTCCCTCTGACCATCATCTTCCTCACAGTGCTGCGCCGGTCCGCCACGTTAGCTCAGGCAATCTTAACTATTGTCTGCTAATAACTATCATCATCGCTGTGCAGTTTACCGGAATTTGATTAATGCTTTAAAGACAGCTACAGTTCATGCCCAAACAGCATCAAGCACATTAAAAACAAAACAGAAGCTTCCCACCTTCCCCATAATCGCCAATAGTTCCAAACATTAACATACTTTAGCCTGTCATCATCGCATTTCTTTCTGCAACACTAATTCCTGGCCTTAGCTCAGAGTTAAGTCCAGGCATGCTTTCCAAATTCTCACAGTTGGCATTACCAGTGCACCGAACACTTTCAATTCTATTACATGTTTCCTTTAAACATTTCCTGCCTTCTTGCTGGCCTATCTGAGCGTTTTGCTAAGGAGCATTGCGAATCTGCTCCTAGGCACATGTGCTATATGTAGCACTGCCCATACAGCACCTCCCAGGCTTTGGCCCCATGCGCCGGGGGAACCCCAAGGAATGGCTTTCCTAACGGTCTGTCCCACTCCAGCACCAGGGCTGAAGGTGACTGACCATTTGCTGCCACAACCAGGCAGTTTCTGATGCCATTTTTAAGTTCTCTGGTATCTGGAGGGCTTTCCTATTTAAAACCAAGGTACTGACAGACAACCCATCTTACCAGCAAGGTTAGAAGTGCTCCCTGGCACTTCCTATTAATTCATGTCCTTAAACCAAGGCAGTCACAGGAAAGGCTGCCTAGTTCTTAACACTTCCAGACTATACATACAAGCTAAGACAACTTTAAAAAATTAAGTTTTCATTGGGTTTTCTCTAAAGAAAGGCACAATTACAATGCATTTCTAGCTACAGCTTTGTAGTTCTGTAACTGCTTTGCCTCAAGAGAATTTCCATAAAGGAAGGATGCATGGCAATACAGAGGAGATCGTACTTTGCAGAGAGAAGTGCAATCATGTGTTAGAAAACACATGAAAAGTTACACAATAAAAAGTTATTATGACTAGAAAACGTAAAGAACCACCTTACAGGAGGCACGTGTATTGCTTTGATGGACAATGAGATTACAACAATCCTTGTCCCAGAGGCACATTGAGTATGAAACAGAGCTTTTTAATCAGCAAGACTGCAAACACCAGGGCAAAAATTCCCCATGTTCAGATCTTGTCACACCTCTCTAGCACCTGGACAAGTATTGCTGCTAGTACTTGACAAGCTCTTTCAGGGTGCTATTTCACATGAACTGTTCAGGCATTTTGTAATTGTGTACTCATTTTGCTTTCTAAATTTTCCTGGGAATTTTTTAAAATTCTGCCCTTACTGATTATTTCACATCATCTGACTTTGCCATGGCCAAACATTAAGAATCAGTAAGTCCTATCCCTCTGTACTTGCAAAAAGCAACACAGCACAATTTTAAATCATTGAATATTGACTCATTTTATTCGTCACTTCATAATTTGTTTCAACCAAAAGACAATACACACAGCAGAAGTCTAATGCATCCCATGTAAATGTTTACATCCGTTATGCTCCTCACTCACCTAAGACTCAGCATGTAAATTTTTAACATCTCAAAAATAGGTCTGCAGAAGTTCGAATGCCACCAGGCTCCCTGCTCAAATGGCATGTTTTCACTTTAAATTTGGTTGGGTTTGTTGGGGTTTTGTTTTTGTTTAACTATACTGTCAAAGAGGTGGGATGGGGCTTTATGTAAAATGTAAATTACAACATCAGGAAAGAAAAAGGAATATACAGGAATAGAGTGAAAGTTCAGAGGGAAGCAGTCCAGTAGCTCCTCCCTCACAGCTCCCAAGTAGAAAATGAATACATAGAAAGCGCACCAGCAGATCATAAAAAAAAAAAAGCCATCTTTGCTGCTCTATCTTGCAGTTAGTACCAGCCTCGGGGAAGGCACTAAGTCACCTTTCCCAGCTGTTTCAGCATCTTCTGAGTTATATATCCAAGGTACTGTATAGGTGGCAGTCCCCTCACTGCTATTGCTTCAAAGGTTGTTCAAGGCCGTATTTTGTCCCATCAAAATCTGGACAAAGTTGAATCTTAGGACATTCTCTTCTCCCTCTTCAGGTCCATTATGGCCACTATTCTTTCTGTCATTTTTTGACTCAACATACATTCACTTGAAAAAACAGACATCCAACCTCTCCCAGCTCCAAAGTCTCCAATGCAGATATTAGTAAGATTAGCCATGAAGCCTGCATCTTGCTCCCTTTATATTCCCCTTACACTGAAGCAAGGAAAATGTTGACCAGACCTGTAAGAACTGTTGCATTCAACTGGTGGAAAAGACTCACCCTATCCTCAGAGTGCCTTAGATGTGGACATGCGAATACTCTCCAGTGAGAAAACAAAGCAGCAGCACAGAGCTTCAGAGATGCACTTAAGGGTCAAGGAGCTAGCAATGGTATCTAGTATTGCATATATGGGAACATGTGAAACCTGGCCTTCCTTCTGGCATAACATTAGTACCCCATCCCTTTAGCAAGGGGAAGGGAAA
>NW_010548177.1:2933-8583 GCF_000687285.1 Phaethon lepturus
GAATGTTCGGCTGCTACAAAGGAGTACTTCATAGCCAAGGGATGGCTTCAAGCAAAATGCATTTCAGGTACATGTATCACCTCCTTCAGCTCGACTCAGAAATACATGACAAAGTGCCTATTTCCCAAAACACAAAATACTCTGTGCAAGGGTGGCTGAAGGAGCCAAGAACATAGTAGGAATTTACCTTACAAGCTTCCCAGACAGAGACCATCAACAAAACCCAGCTGCTCTAGGAGACAGAAAACAAGTGCAACAAGGGGGACAAGATAAGCCGTGCCCAACTACGCTGCAACAAACTGTCCAGGAGAGAGACCCATTTACTTCTTTCTCCCCATCTAATATCCTGCACCAGCGCTCTTTCTCAGCAAAAACAAATGGAGATTAATGTGTGCCAGCTTTCAGTACCAGTGACCATATACAATTTTGTGAGGAGAATGGGAAAGTTTATGGGGCGTTCAGGAACTAAGGCAAAGACTTTCCAGTATCTTTGTATCTGGGACACGGAGCTCACTGGAATCCAGATTTAACATGCTCAGCCTTCAACACTAAGGAGTCTGAGCTACTGGAGTGGTGAATAGCCACAACTGCAGTGAAAGCAACAAAAGTAAATGCTCAGCACCTAAAGATGGACTTTGATTCATCCATTTTCTGCCAGACTGCCTGCTTCATGATGCTCCTAACTAAAGCACAGTATCTGTCTCACCACTGATAGCCAAGGCATGACCCTGCCACAGTGCAGAATTACTTTTAAGGAAATCATACATCATTCTTCTAGATTTTATAACCCCATGCTGATACCAGTTCCAGTAGAGTAATAAAGCTCTCTGCTAATCCAAAGGCCCAACTCTATTAATCAATAAGGCAGCAAAAATAGCCTCCAAGAGAAGCTAAACTTATTCCACTACATAGACCAGCACTGTCGGTGACAGTCCGTCCTAGATTGTATTACTTAATGCAGTTAAAACCAAAGCAGCCTGAACAACTTTTAGTGGCCTCTTGCTCCTGATTCAATTTTCTTTAAGTACACTGTGCACCACTCTTGCAATGATTTGGCAAGGTCTGAAGCCTAGTATTAGCACTTTTGCAGACACAAAAAGCTGCGGCTAAGCTTGCCATCAGAGCACTGAACGATCACTATCTGGAAAGCCCTGTAACAGAAATACAGCAGATGTGCCATCCGTTTCTTTTGAGAAAGCACTGGGTTGGAAGCTGGAGTGCCTTCAGGTTACCAGCACACTCATGGGTGAAGATCTAAGACATATCCTCCCCTCTACCTCCCTGAGGAGTGCTGAACTTCGAACCATTTTGTCACACTGTGCTTTAATGTCCTACAGATTACCTCCATGAGAATTCACAGAACTGTACTACCTTGACAACAGGTCACAGTAGGAAGCATAACTGGACACAGCTTTCTGTAAGCTTAGAAGAGTACTGGACCTCACATCTTTGGATCCAAATACTCAAACAACTGTGTTCCATTAAAAAAAACAGTTTACTCAGAATCTGAACCTGAATTAGCACACACCTCTGAAAGGGGAGCATGGAGCAAACTAGTAGGATCAATTAAGTAACAAAATGGGAAAAGGTCTCTTTAAACTGCATGGTCTTTATTTCAGTGCCAATATTACAGATACAACACAAATATCCCAGTCAGAAGTAACTCAAATGGAATCCAGGGGGTCTACAACAAGCTCTGGAAATTAAACTGGGGAGAAGGTCTGGAATAACTGGGAAGAGCAACTTTGCAGTATAGTCTCTGATGGGTCTCCCTGCAGCAACAGAGCCCTTGCTCAAAGATTGATCTACAAAATTGAATGTGTTTTTTCTACCCATAAACCACAACTAATGGGTTAAAAAGCTTTGAAACTGTCTGTGGTAGAAAACCAGCTGTTCATTTGATCTCTACATCTCTCATACATTACCACACTTTCAGGGGAAGCTACAGAAGACTCTGAATCTGCATGGCTGTAGCTATTGATGGAAAGAAAGATAATTCAAGTGTAAGGTCTTCATTTCCAAGTACAGCACCAATTCAGTTTTATCAACTCTTACCAGCACCTCTTTTCCTGCACTGTCCCAGGTTTACAGATGAACTCCCAAGGCCTAAAACTTGCTCTTTGTATGTGTCACATAACTAAGAGGTGGGTGTATACCATAATGCACTGAATAGGCCATAAGAAGCCTCCAGACCCTTCAGACATATGGGATACAAGAAGAAAGAGGCAGGGCAGCTTGACATTCCCCAAGTCCCCAGTCCTAGCCCCAGAGTAAAGTGCCTGAAGGAATTCAGCTAGTCATGAATGACAACACGCCTTGCCCACCCCAGGGGAAAAAAGACAGCAGAAAGAAGGGGCAGCTGTTCACTTGCTGCAGAAAGAAGAAAGTTTCCCTGCTAGAAATTCCAGACTTCTCTTCCAACCAGGCTGTGTTTCTTTGCAGGGGGAGGAGGAGAAGGGAATGTTGCTTCTGGCTGTGAATGCATGTGTGAGGGAGTGCACAGTAGCCTCCACAAGCCACCAGCCTCATCAGCAGAGGAGAGGAGATTAGTCTTAACAGATATGCTTCAAAGTCAGCAATCACTTCAGGAAAATTCCTCCTCATCAGCAGGTCTCATCTGTTCCCCATGCCCATGGTGCAGTTTAGGGGATTGCCAAGGATCACAACCTTCTTCCCAGAGTTCTTTTGATTGGGTGGGGTGAGAATAAGAATGGTGCCAGAGCCTCACTGCCAAGACTGAGGGGGGAAGTTGTTGACTTCTGCTAGATCCTGCATTGCTGAGCCCTTGTGATTATATGTCAACTTGATCCGCATACGTAGTTGTTGCTACAAGAGAAAAGCGGGGGGGGAAACACACACAAACAAACACAAAACAAATTCAGGTCTTCATTAAAGGTCAGTGAATCCCCCCGAGTCCAGCTCCCCGCCCTTACCCCACGAATACAAAACACAGACCTTTCCTCACCACAAGAGCTTGCTGGAAGGATGTTCAGAGTAAGCTATGACACTGCAGATAAATGCTTAATTTGGTAGGATGTTGATTGGTCACTGTAGTTCTCAGATCAGGAACAAGCTCTCAGAAAAGCTATAGCACAGCTTCTACCCACATCTGTCTCTGCACTGGCCCTGCTCTCACAAGCACTGAAGTCCTTAAATACAAAAATAACTGCCTTAAAAATCCCAGTTAACAATGGAAGAAAGCAGGAGGCAGATTCAGGCTCTGCTGCTCTGCACTTAGGCCGCAGGGAGAGGTGTCATTTCCCATACTAGCTGTTCACTCAAAGTAGCAGTCTGGAAACTTTAGGCATTGCATATCTCGGTAGCGCTATGAAGGAAATAGCCTAAGAAAGACTGGAAACAGAGTCTCTAAGAACATTTCCTCCTGCTGTGAGTAAATGGTGGAATAGCTCAGAAGTTGTTTTACACTCTGTCATTTGGCTCTCATCCAGATACTAGGTAGCCCTGAATAATAGCTAGAGCACAGCATGCTTCAGCCAGGTTCCCTATTCTCCTCACTCTCAAAAAACTCTTGTTTCCCAAAATCCTTAAAAGGAAAAGCAAAAAGTTGGCTGTTTCTGGCTCTTTTGCCCGTACCTACAGGGAAATGGGCAAAAGGAATAGCAGAGGGAGGAAAGGAACACAATGACTGCTCCAACCAGGCTCACGATAAAGCAGCTATGCTTTATCACTAATAGATCAATATAATCAGTGTCAGTTTTTGTTGTATTTGGTGTTGTTTTCGGATACTGGCTATCAGTTTCAGTCCAGCATAATGACAGACCATGTCCAGGTGAACAGGCTTTTTTACAATACCAACAAGACAAACAGCTACCTCCTAAATAGCAAGGTTGTTCCAAAGTTGCCTCCCTCAGAGTATTCCAGGTAACTACACTATCTCATGGATGGGGTTCTTGCAAAGCTGTGCTTTCAGGCAGTAGCAATTTAAAGGACAGTAAGAGATGCACAGATGCCTGAGGTAGAAGAGTCAGAAAACAGTGGGCAAGAGAAGGTGCAAAAATACTATTTTGCACCTCTATTCTGAAGTGTTCATAGGAGTTCTGGTGTTCCAACAAGAAAGCATCCCACTATCTCGGTGTATTTCACCTTGTGGGGCCCCATCTGAGGTAAATACATTGCGACTTGTGGCACCTTACAGGAAAACTCTTAAACCCTCCCAAGTTCAGAAAATAACTTTCAAGGTGATCTTTCAAAGGTGCTTTACAGCACCAAAGAAAAATCCGCATCAGATGTATGCAAGACAGAGAATAATTAGTCTTCTGCCTTAATATAGGCAGCAGGGAATATGCTATACGGAGATAAGGGGAGATGCATGGAAATCACAAAATCTATGCACAGAACAACAGCCATTTCAGTGAAATCTTAGGCTTAACATCTAAAGCAGTACATAAGTGTTAACCTATGAAAAACATAAAATGTTTTAAGTTCTTAAAGATGTTTAAGACCTTAAGGGTGTCCCACCAAGGAAGAAATATGTGATCTCAATCTTTCTGATGCCATCTGAATACTTGCAAAGCCTCTTAAGGAGGACATGTGGGCCACACCCCTCCCTGCCCTCAAGTCTGTTGTATCTCAAGTCTTGAAGCCTGTCTCTGAAGGCTGTAAAACAAATGGAATTATGATTAAATCACACCTGAAGATTCTTTCCATCAACTGTTTAAAACTACACTCATCACATTAAAAACAAATGACACCACTTGAGAAAACAGACAGTTTTGTTAAGATTATGGATCGAGCTACTTTTTGTGTAACAAACATTTCAAGTAATGCCGCTACAGAGAGCGAGAACAAATGTTACAAATATTTATATGGCAAGATGCTTGCCTTTCAGACATCACTGTTACAACACATACAAACACCAAGTTGAGCTCCTCTAGAAAGGCCATCTAATAACTTGTTTAACAATCATTCTGATGCAAAAGACATTCGTGAATTCAAGGGAACAAAGCTGTGAATCTGTTTTAGCAGTATAACCAAATAGAAGGCCAACCTTGTGCCTAGGACCCCCTGCGTTTTTCATAACTTTTTCCTAACTCTAACCAAAATGGCTGTCATTAAAAAACACATCATTCACTACCATCACTCCTCGTCTCTCATCAGAGATGCATCCCTAACTGATCGCCACTAAATGCACGATTCCAAGACAATATCTTCAGTAACTGTTCTTGGAATCACTCACCTTTTGTGGATTCAGGACTTTAATGACCTGTGTGATGGTTCCCGAGTTAAATGCAGGGATGACACTGCTGCTGGGAGACAGGAGCTGCAGCTGGAATGTCTAAAGAAAGGGTAAAGAGAAAACAATTTGATGCTTAATCAAATAAGATGAAAGGATTTGTTTGCACTGAGAGAAGGCAAGGAAAATCAAGAGTTCAGCTCCTGGCCCTGACAGTATATGTACAGCCACAATAAGGTCAAATAATCAGTTCTTAAATTCCCTATTTGTAAAGAACAAAATACTCACTGGCCCACCTGCTTTCTACACAAGTGAGATCCAGGTAGCACAAATACCAGGGGGTGAGGGCTTACTGTAGTGAATCAAGATCAGCAGTGATGCATTGTTTCAAGTGTCACATGCAGAGGAACAGTCAAGACTGTTCAGCACACCTGTAACTTCAGGAGGCCCATTCTT
>NW_010548177.1:8614-9625 GCF_000687285.1 Phaethon lepturus
TGGCAGGTATGAAACCTATCCAAATTAAAGTTAGAGCATTATTAATTCTTAGAAGTGAAACTCCCAGAAGTGAATGTATTTTCCCAAACTTGAAGAACATTCCAATCACACTCTGCTTAAATGGTCTGTGGTGACTCATTTCAACTTTTATAAGCAGCTAATAGCTTCAAAAGATTTTTTTTCATGTATTCATAGCTGCAAAGAGCATGGTATATTTCCTAGAAATTAAGAATAAAGGGAAAGATTAGTGCCTTCACTTTTTTTTTTCTGACCCAGCATTTTTCTGCATGTGGTTTAGCAACCTTCCTAGAAAGTGGTGATGTTAAAACAAAATTTTGTCCAAGTGGAAGTAGTCCAATCTGAGAGGAACTGGTGTTCTACTGCATTTATAACATTTACTTTCAGACTAGAATGAGATGACCGAACTGAGCACTAAGCTAAGAGAACCTATTAACAGCTCTTAGCCTTGTTGACCGTGCTGCAAGTTTCTGTCTACAAGAAAGCACCCATCAGAAAGTATTTTCAGCTGGCCCTCAACCTATCTCTGTAGTTGCCAGAAGTGGCTCTACCTTTGGTACTGCAGCTTGGAAAACAAAATCCGTCATATCCAGCTCTGTGCTGTTGGAGGCCTGTATTGTGATTACAGTGACACTAGGGTTGGTATTTGACCTCTCGAAGGTGAAGTCAATCTTCAGACCATTCTTGTTGTATGCAGTAATTGAGGGGATTCCTGCAGAAAACAAAAAGACAGCAGACCTACAGGCTCTGGAGATCATTTTCAACATCACAGAACGCATTCACGTTACCCCAGACATGAACTCTTCTGAAGATTAAACACACCCCCTCTTCCTGCTCCAGTGTCTGTGCCACACCACTCTCAAATCCCGTATTTCTTTACCACCCCTTGTTTCCTCTTCTAGCTGCATGCTGTGGCACCTTAGGCTAAGGATTTATATGTCCCTAACCTGCAGCAATGTCATTGAAGAGAGGCTGTGATGAAAGTCCAGCAAG
>NW_010548177.1:9656-33911 GCF_000687285.1 Phaethon lepturus
TGCAGGGGCAGATACCGGAGAACCTACAAGAAATATTGAAGGATTATTACTTAGCTGTCATGAAATGAAGAGTATTTACTCTTTCTTCAAAGATCAACTGCTGCACATCATATTTCTTTACATGAAGATCTACAAGTCATCTGTGTTGTCATCCTCCCCTTCTCAGCTTTCACTAACAAGGACTAGCTCCTCTTGAGCTAGCAGGCATTCAAATGGAATGAATTCCTTACATCTCTCAGCCCTTTCTGGAAAGGCTCACAGCATTCCCAGGCTGGAGTGTGAAAATGCTCTAGTCTCACCAGCTAATCTGCAGAGTCAGCCTGTGACTTCATTCCCCAACCCCCACCTGTATGCTAATATGCATCTTGGTAAGAGTAAGTGTGAAGACTAGGATTTGTTAGAAAGTGAAGAGCTAGCGAGCCCTCATCCCATCCCAGGACTGAAAATATAGACTTTAAAGAGATGCAGCCTCCTCACCTGTTAGGTTGAGGTCTCCCAGGAGGTCAAGGAGCTCCCCACCAGCAGAGACTGGCTTGCTTGTAGGTACAGTGGGGATTACAGGTGTTATATCACTTCCTCCCAACAAGTCCAACAAATCATTTGCCTAAAGAGAGAGTGGATGTAATAGTTACATATTCAACTTCCTGCTACTTTCCCTTGCAAATGTAATGGATTCTACTTGCTCTCAGATTGAAGACCAACAGAGCTGCTAGCCAGTCAGAGACGTTCTTAGTTTGGCTATGGTCACATGCCCCACGAGAGTTTCCATGCCCTTGAGACCACAGAGATAGAGAAGGATGGAGTTTGTGTACACTGAGACAGGTTGGGGGATATATGGCTTTATCCCACACTGCTCTTGCACTCCCCACAATGATTTCTTCCACACACCTGTTCTTGACACTAGAGCCATCAGAGCAGAGAGATGATGCAGTCATCACTGGGCCAGAACCAGCAAAGATGCAGAGAGGGGGAGGGATATGGTCTCAGCTTACTGTTGGCAGGGGCTAGTAGCCAGTGGAAACTTATCCTAGATCAGTTTTCATTACCTGGCTAGCAGGCTGCAATCCAGATGGTGGAGGTTTGGTTTCCAGTACCGCTGGCTCTGTCTCTCCATTGGTCTGTACAATCTCAGCAGGGCCATTTGTGGTGATTTTCTCCATTATTGGCATTCTCTCAAGCAGGGCTGGCCTGAAAGAAGCTGACATAGTTACACTGTGCCATCTTCCTGGATCCCAATCCAAATACTCAGACATTCAGGAGATGATATACACAGGGCAACCTGCCTTTTCCTTTTAGCTCTAATGCAGGGGAACTGTAAGACTGCATGACAGCTTAAGGCAGTCAGAAGCAATCCCTGGCATTCTGGGCCTGCGTAAATACATCAGACAGCTGAAAGCCAAACAAGGCCTCCTGTTTTCCCCTAGTACTTGACACAGTTTCCACTGTTGGACTAGGATAATAAATCCAAGACAAAGATTAAATAACTGAACAATGGTGGATTAACTCTGGACATGGGACACTCGATTGCTCTGTTCCATATGCAGTTGAGTCAGAGAGTCAGCTCACTTCACTTCTCTTTGCAGAAGGGTTAACAACTTAGAACTGGTGACAAAGTTGTAAAAGCAAATCACCATGCTCTCATTTAGCCAAATTAAGTTTCCAAAGAGATTAAGTTCAGCCCTTGAGAGTACCCTTCTGAAATGATACAGAAGAGGCACAGGATCCAGAATCCCGACATCAAAACAAAAAGACCTAGGAAAACCTGTAAAAGGAGAATTAAGTTGTAATACAAGAAAGGCCATTACCCTTGCAGATCAAGCCACAAAGTGCTGCGTGTAATAGCGGTAAGTCACCCTGTCTACACATCATATGGGATGAAAAAGTATTCCAGTGCCAAGAAACCCAACAATGGGCCACATTTTTGACCATGAAAAAAAAGTCTTTATTAACAAAAACTATTGAACATTGACCTTTACACTGTAATGAACACCAGAATATACTGGGGGATGGGGCAGGGGGGGACGGGGACACAGACATGCGTGACAGGGCGATGGAACCAAAACAGATACTGTCTTGTAAAACTGAGTGAAGTTCACATATGTTTTTCTGAAGTGCAACGCTTCCCAAAACTATGAATGGCATACACTGCCATCTGATCAAAAGCCAGCCGATTGCCAGACACTGTTGTCTGCAATGGTCAACTCAGATCAAAAGCCTCTCATGCTAGATTTTTCTCAACTCATTCATAAGGCTTCATGTGAAGCTGCCCTAGGCAGCTCACAAGCCCTAGCTCATTAATATGACTTTCCCAGGAACAATCTGAGTTGCTGCATGGATCCCACAGGAGGAGAGAAAAGAGGAAATCACAAGGATGTTGTCCCCTACACATAGTGAATAGGATGGTACCTATGGAAAAAAGTGATTGTGAAGAGCCTTTGAAACAAGGTTTGGAGGCCCCTACAAACACAGGCAATATTTATTCCAGTGGCACCCATTTTCTCTCTGCCCTCTCATCTAGACTCTGAAATGGATTCTCCTCCATCCAGTGGAATCTTATGGAGCTTTCAAGGGTGGATAAAGTTAATCCTCAGAAGATCTCAAATCTTATGATCCCAACGGAACAGAATCTGTGGTGCTCCTATGTATCAACAATTAACTATTGCACATAGCAGATTAATTACCATTCTGCAAAGAATTACAGCTTTAGTTATTGCAAAAAAGCAGGACTTTAACTTTCTCATAAAGAAACAATCACTTAAGCAAAGGAAAGATGAATGGGGACTTTTCAACAGTAAGGTGTAAAGAGATTAACATGCTCATGAATTGTAGAACGAGGATGCTGAGTGGTGCAGTGAAATAGTATGCCTTTGCATGCAGAATTTGAGATTTTAAACAGATTCTACAAGAAGATTCTACTTTAAAAGTATTAACAGTTGGAAGAATTACCTCAAGTTCACAGTACTGCTTAGGAGGACAGATAAGTAGATCTCTGCATGTTTATTCCAAAGATTTTAAAATCAGTTTGAACCTAATGACTGTGGTAATGCTAGCATGTAAAAGTTACCTGCAAACACTTACTTAGCTAGCAAATTTAAGATTCAACCTAGAAGCAAAAATTAGTCAAGTTCAAGCTCAAAGCAGGGCAAATGTTTTAGTAGAGAAAGTCTCTGATCGCAGAACCATCTCCCAGGATACGTTAAGTTCTTAAAACACTCGATAACGCTATAGATGAGGAAGGTATTCTAGTTCCTCTGCAATCCTACCAAAAATCACCAAAGCTCTCAAAGCAAAGTGTGGTACACAGGAGATTAGAGTA
Source organism: Phaethon lepturus (assembly GCF_000687285.1). NCBI lineage: Eukaryota > Metazoa > Chordata > Aves > Phaethontiformes > Phaethontidae > Phaethon > Phaethon lepturus. Next base: position 12,973 of record NW_010548177.1, read on the forward strand.
CATTATAATCCTTTTCAAACACCAAAACTCATCAGTACTTACCTCATGTGATCGTATTTCTTGAAAAGTGCATTATATTCCACTGCCCTCTGCTGTAATTCCACATCGATGCTGCTGCCATAGATGGAAACTACCTTCTTAATGCGACTGTGTGGGGGCAGGGGAGGAAAACAACAAACAAGCACACCACAGAATTAGCAGCAGTGAGCAAGGGATTAGCATGTGTTGTCCAGAAAACCCTATCTGTCTTCTGCTCAACAGGTGTCCTGTGTAACTCATTTAAAACAGTAGTCACTGCTGTTTTCCTAGAGTATATATGCAACATCCATTTTTTAACTGTCCCTTCACAATAGCATCACCAGGTAATTATACTTATATACTTATATATATATACTACCACAAGGTGTATCATAAGAAAGCTCAACTACCCACACCAAGAAGCCATCAGTAGGAAAACAAGGCTATTTTTCTCTTCATTGTCTGAAAAAGGAATTGGAAAGAACAGTCCACTGAAAGTAAGGACTTATCTTCCCCATAAAGGGGTTCTCAAGCAACAGCAGCATGGTTTAAGTCCCTTCACAGGAGAGGACATCCACAGAGAAAGCAGTACAAATCAGTGGAAGTCTTCCACCCTGCAACCAAGGGAAGACTGTAAAAGCCAAAAAAATAACAGGATGACTCTTGTAAACCATGGAAGCAGAACATGTCCAAGGAATACTTCTACTGAAGACAATTAATGCCAACATATTTACAACAAAGCCCTGTGCAGTACAACATCAATGAGAACTCACTTGACAGTGCAGGTGAACCTTGTAGAAAGCTTCATGATGGCAGTGAGAGCATAGCCTCGTGTAACAGATGCAGACATATTAGATATTAGGACGCTTTCTAAAATATCGAGAACTTCATCCTCTGTTACCTGAAAAGATACAGAAAGGTTAGGCTGAGACAGAGAGAGCTTTGCAGCAAGCCTTCCAGAGCATACCGTAAAAACCTGTCTCTTGCTTAATGGCCATGTCATACCTCCTCCACAAACTTGTGAGCCTTTAGCATATGTTCAGAGTGTATAAGACAGATGCGTCTAGGTGGAGATCTTACGATACTATTTTTAAAATACAGATCCTGTTCCACACATTAAAGAACAGGTTTATCACCAAAATACAGAGCTACGACCCTAGCAGATACCCTGCAAGCTAGGTTATCACCGAAAGCACACCGCTCTGCCATTTGTAGCTGCAGTCCTCACAGTGAGTGTTTATGCAGACCATGCCTGTAGCATGGCAAGGAGATTCCTGTCCAGGGTCCACCATCATGGACACCAATGTTAAGTAACTCTTGCAAGCATTCTCCTCACACAGCCAGCGTCAAGCAGCTGCAGCCTCAGCCAGGTACACAGTTGTTCTTCCTTCCCAAGGTATACCTGTATTGGTTCCTCTTCTTCACACTGACCAGACACCAGAAGATCTCCATACTCTCCTATGCACCAAGAGGCCACTTGCACCAGGGGCTGCTGTTAGAAGGAAAAAATCAGATGCCTCAGAGATAAATGGATGCCTGCATGACAAATTAAACCATCACCATTTCCCAGGGCAAGTTTAGCCCTCCTTCCAGCCAAGGAAGTTCTCCACAACAGAAGAAATAGGCATATTTGATTCAATCAAGAATTCCGTAAGAGAATTAGAAAAAATAAAAAGAACGTAAACTTACAGGACACATGCCTCTGCTGCAATCTGTTCCTTGGAACTAGACAGTGTGATGTTGACTTACCTCGAGATGCTTAGTAACCATGCTTATTGCAGTTTAACAAGGAAACTGAAGCTGGTCACATTTGGCATTACCTGGGAGTAATCACCAAGGATGGCTTTGTAGAGTCTCTGCACAGTATAGGCATGCATCTCCACACTATTAGTTATTAGCTGAATCAGATTGGGAACGGCATCATCACGAACATAACTTCCTGCCTGCAAGAACAATTCAAGAGACAAATAAAAGTTGTTAGGTTTCACTATCCGACTTTTCAGTAACACCCAGCATCTGCTGACATCCTTCACAAAGCCACCTGATGTGCATGGAAATAAAAATCAACCTCCTCATCCCCAAGCACTTTACGGTTGATTTTGAGCAGGCTCTGATGGGTAGAAGTACAAGACAGTATATTTTCCCAATGAACTCCGCTATAGCCCGAGAAATCCATACTCTAGATATCCTGAAATTGTCAAAAGCAATGGTCCTTTGCTGCAGAAGGAACAAAAAGCAACACAGAAAACTGCTCTGTTAAATAGAAGTCTTTAAGTCAAAGACACCCTGGGGAACAAATGCAGCTTATTCAGTTGCTTGCTCAAAGCCAGATTCTATGCCAAATAAGCACAGGACCCAGGAACTTGCCTGCGTATCACTGGTTACAGGATAGGAACATGGAGCTCAGAAGGGAAAGCCCACTTTAAGGCCAGGAAAGTATGTGGGACAATACACAATCGCACAGCTCTGGCACTGAAGGGAAGATGTATACTGTTCAAAACCTGTTCAGTTTAGGCACTCCCCTGGCACTGAGAGCATGCAAAAAGAAGGAAATTAAGTGAGCCCAGTTAAGTCAACTAAGTGAGAATCCACCTAGCCAAAGATGGCTGGTGCCATCTTCCTGTGCTAGTTCTTGTAAGTCTGTTAAACTGAAAAGGATGTTTACCTGTAAGAGTCTGCAGTAGGTAGTCTCATAGACACAGCTTTATAAATGGTTTCTTTAGCAGCCAAGAGAAGGCCGTCATCTGAGACCAATTCTCACAGCCAACCTTCTAATGGAAATCAATTCTCAGTTCAGAAAAATCTACTTTTCTCTGTTTCAAGGTGGCAAAATAGCACACAAGCCAGATTCACTTCTTGATGAAGTCAAATTTGAACACTCATACTGATAAAATCAATCTCTTCTCACTCCTTTGCCTCAGGGAACCCACTGCCTACCTAGGTTACCAAGATCTCTTCCCTCCTGTTTGCCAAAACACTACTCCAGTTCCTCCTCAGCTGTCATGTTTATAGAGAAATTCATGTAGGTAAAGAGTAATAATTAAATCCAAAGATGAGGAACTATAAAGCTGTCGATACAGTTGCATTAAAAAAGCTTTGATAAACTCAACTTGGAGTAATTCCAAGAAATTGTTTCACCTCTTTCTCTTTGCAAGTCACTTAAGGCTGTGTTTACTATCCCCTGAAAGCACTGTATACTGGAATCACAGACAGTACAAGAGCTGTCCTAACTTAGAAGCTAATGTGATTACTGCAGTAGAAAGACTCTACTACACACTGTTTTATTATGTTTTTTTCTGAAATCACACATTTCTTCTAAAAAGCTTCTCAATCAAATTTACTGATTTTACATATTTCTGACTGGCTGCCTTGGGTCACTACCATATAAGTACGCTTTCTCGGTGTATTGTAGCATTTGTGACCTGCCAGCCTTTATAGCCATCTCCAACTTGATGAGTAACTTCCTACAGAATTAAAAAAAATTTTAGCTAGTCACACACAAGAGAGGCAATCTCGCTTACCGTTGTCAAGACTCTCATAATTGTGTCTATGTGCCAGCGTTTGGAAGGAGCGTATCTGACAAAATTAAGAAAACAAGTTAGAGCAATAACTGCTAGCCTTCAACACCAGCAAGAAACCCATCATCGTCATCATAACCTCCCCATTCAGTTACTCCCTAGCCCACTGTTTCCCGAGAGGAACACACCAACAAAACACACACAGAACAGAACACCACACACTTCACATTCTTCGACTTTTTCGTATTAATGTCGACATCAGAAAGCTGAATGAATATACAAGTCTGTATAGTATAGCACAGCCATACCTTACATATACAATACTTCAAAGTCAGGCTGCTGATTACAATGGCTCAACAGTAACGAGATCATCTCGCTTGCACAACTAACCAGAGAGAATCAATGTGTGTGGAGGAGGGGCAGGGCCAGGATGTCAGCGCAACTACCTGTTCCAAAGTGCAGCAGAAATCAATATACTAGACTGGTTTAGTGATATGAGGACTACCCATATGGGATACACTAGTGCGTGTCCCAAGGCACTAGTGTGTCCTGCTCTTGAGAGTGGGTTAAAACTGCCAAACCACACAGAGATCAGCAAACGGAGAAGAGACGACCAACATATTCTCTCTTGGGAGGTGAGGAGGGGAAGGAACAACACACAAAATGCTCATAATTCCAAGGATGTACAAAAAGATAATAGCAAGTAAATTGACCCCATACTTTTCAGCTGCAAGAAATATTCCAGATGCACAGTCTGCCTTGAACTCTGGTTCACAGGAATCTAGGAAATACAGCAACTCCTTCATCATTCCACGGACATTGTTCCCATTAACAAGAGCAAAACTCAGTTCCATTGCACGCCTAGGGCAAAAGACAGAAAACCAACAAAGTATCTTCACCTAGTGAAGTAAAAAGGAAAAAAAAAGACAGGAAAAACAAGTCCAGCTGCTCAAATGCACTTACCTTTTAACTAAGAGAACGACGTTTATTAATCCTGCGAGAACAACCTTCCACATTAAATGTGCCAGTATTTTTCTCTTTATGGGCAGACAATAAATACCCACCCCGCAAAAAATCTAAGGGGGAGTGGCGGTGTGGGGTGTTCCAGAAACACCTGTCTGTATGTCCTAAAGGCTAGAAATACCTTTCAGCAACCACAGTCTACCAGCATTAAGGTCTGGCTGTCCAAGTTTTTGTAATTGCATGCTGGTAATTTCTGACACACAATTGCAATAAGTAACCCATGCTACAACACACTTTCTCCAGCTTCAGGGATCCAGAAGAGACCCATTTTGATCTCCATATATTAGAGATTCAAATACAGTAGAAATTTAAAATATTAACTGATAAGCTTTATTGTATCCTGTCAGATAGACTATGTAATATTTCTAGAACCCAAAGTTACCCTGGTGCTCTTTTCAGAACCCATGTCTCTCGCCACTATAAGCTGACACCACAACTAGACAGAGTACTGGCTGTTTGCTATTCCTTGTATACATTAAGAGGTCAGAGGCTAGTCCTTAGTCCTTCTACGCAAAGCTTCTGTAGTTGATTCTAACATGGCTCTACCATTCTTCTGACATTTTTTGAGTGAAGGCTACCATCTTCAACTGTGATTCATTTCTGTACAATGTTGGCAATTAGTTATGTTAAAATGTATTAAAACAATGCTGACTATTCTTTAAAACTGAGCATTTGGTGTGATGCAGAACCCAAACTGCTAAGCTGTGTCCTCTTCATACTATCAGGAACTTTATTCTCTCCCTGTCACTGACATAGCCTACTAGAAGAGGAGAATAATCCTCATAGCACATCAAAAATGTTCTCCCCCATTTCAACTACCTTTTGAAATCATCTGGATAATTGCTGAACTACATTACGCATACAGTGATTTTGTGTGCTTGTTGTGCAACAGCATACATCCAAAATTATGCCAAAAGGCCTAAATTTTGTATTCTATTTCTATTTCGTAATATATACTTTCTTCAAATAAACACACATTGAAGTCTGATCTAACGCCAGCAATTTTTATTAAAATCAAAACACTGAGATGCATGAGTTATGATGACATCCTCTCATATATTTAGTGACAGCAAACCCATAAGCTGTCCCACTGATTCTGTCTTGCTCCAGTGTCATGCTTGCCAACCTACCACTACATGGACACAGTTATTTTTTCTGATTGCTTAGTATTTTCCCAGTGTTCACGAAACAACAACTTAGACCAGGCACATTACCCAATCCAATGGTATTGGTCACAAGATACTTATTCTCAAGAATCTGAAAACATCTAGACAGCACTGTTTCTCAACATCTCCCTAGTTATTATTGTAATAAGAAGGATTTCTACAGAATTGTGAACTGTAAATCTGTTATTTTGCCTTTTACCCAACTAATACCCAGGGACCTAGAAAACAGAGGTGTTCAGAATCAGGGAGGAAACACATAACTAAAATGTTACCTTTTACCATCTAAGATCTGTAGCTGGTTGAAGACCTATACCATTATTAGAATTGTTTTCATCCCTCCAATTAGTTCCCAACTCCTTACACCTAACCCTACTGGATTATAAGTTTTCCATGTTTAACTCTTCAGTCACATTACAGCAGATATATCAATACTGCAAGTGCACAGAGGTACTCTACAATCTTAAAACGAGGCATTTATCTCAGCACATATTGCTTACCTTCAATCATATTACAGAGCACATGTCTGTCATGAAGTTCCTAATCATGTAGTTTGATCATATTAAGCAGACAGACAAGAAGACTTGAATTAAATGGCGAAGCCATTCTGAGTTACACTACATGGACTACAGATGCGCTGCAAAGTTTAAAAGATTATGAGGACAAGACATGCTTCAGATAACCAAAACCAGGTATCGTGTCTTTCCCTCAAATCCCAGCCCTTGAGACTTGCTACCTGGGGGCTCTGACATCCAATCAGCGTATTGCTTCAGTGAAGACAGTGCATTGTCAGCAGCATGAGTGTCAGCATGGCAGCATCATGCTCTGCTGATGGATCACTCAAAGGCTTCATCATCCAACCGCACTCAGACATGAAGCTCTATCATTTGTAGCATAACTATGTTTTTCTAGCAGGCACCAATAAAATGCTTTCATTGCCTTCTACCCAAAACCTAGATGGGTCTTTGCTATTCCACAACCTAGCCTCATGCTGGCTCTGACACCGAACAGCAACAGCAGCCTGACTTGCTCAGCACATAAGATACAAATTTGTTTTGGGATTGATTGCAACCGTAAAAGATAGATGATCTGAAACTTAGTTTTAACTGTTACATCGTGGGTATCATAAGCAAGACAGATCCAATTTCTTTCTTATTCTGTACATATTAGACTGAGCAGTGCTGTTAAAAATCTAGATCTGATTCAAAGATAAGCCATGTGTTTGAAGAATGCCTATCAGAACGAGTATCTATGACATATCTAATCAGTTTGACAACATGGAAAATGAGGTTGAGCAATTTTGAAAGTATATTCATGATGTGACAAGATTTTTGGCCTGCAGCAGACAGATTCCACAAGAAACAACAGGGATGCAACTGCCCTCATCACTAACGTGTCGTATGCTGCACTGAGCTTAGAGCACCAGTTATAGAAATAATAACGATGAGGAAGAGAGTTCTGAAAGAGTAAGCAAGCAATCCACAGGTTGAAAGACTCAATTTAGAAGAGCAGTAATCCGTACAGGTTGGGCAGAAGTGAGATCAGACAATTCAAGACTATCTATGAGTGTCTGAACGAAACAGGAGAAAGTTACCATCATGAGTAAAAGGAACATAACTGTGAGAAGAAACAGAGGAAGAAGTTTAGACTGAGTATCAGAAAAAAGTCTTCCTACAGTGAGAAGTAAGGTTGCAAGCTCTCCCATTGCCCAGAGAAGTAGTAACATACTACTATTTAAAAGACAAATGAACATGAAGAATACATAACAGGTCGTGGTTTGTAAGCAAATTACTTGAACAGTCAAGTAAGTCTGAATTCTACCACTACCTAATAAAATTTAATCTAGAATACATTATTTGAATGGCTTAACATTGCTTCCATACAACATGGCACTGCCTGTTCATCTGGGAAAGAAAAACAATACAGACAATGTCAGAGTAGCTTTAGCTAGGATCATACTTTATGGAGACTTTCCATCTTGTTGCGAGCACCCAATCTGATCACCACTGACTCCATTTGGGGGGCAAGGGGTGGAAATCAGGCAAACAAAAAAGTCTTTTTTTCCAGTCCAAGATGCATAAAATGTAAAAGTAGCTTCCCAAAGATGGCTGCACATCTTCATTACTTTCCTTGAAGTATGAACCATACTATGCATTAATATGTCTCACAGCTCCCCAAGATTACTGTTATTTTCCCCTATGCCCTGCTCATTTTCCATATGCTGTAAACCTTGAGAATCTATTTCATTGATATTTCAATTACCTTTTAATGGAGACATCCAGATCCTTCAAGCAGTCCACAATTGTGCTTCTGTGCCGCTGTACTGCATTATGGTCTGTCTGCACAGTTTTCAACAATGATGTCAAAGCTACATATCTGGGATAAGGACATACAGTAATAAATAGTTGACAGTAGGCATTTAATTTGTATGCACAGATGCTCACACACCCCTGCCCCAACTTAAGGCTTACTTTGCAACAGAAATGTGTTCTCTTGTACTCAGTAACGAATTGAAATCTTCCAGGGGACTGCCTGGCCTATCTTCAAAGGTGAGTTACCATACTAAACTGTAACAACATCCTGCTGCCTGGACAAGCACCTGTCCCAATTCCTGGGCTCATGTCAGTTGTCCAGTCTTCATGAAGATTTTGAAAAGACAAGGCAATTAAAGATTAGACCTCCAAAGATCATAGAATATCTCCAGTTGGAAGGGACCCATACAGATCATCCGCATCCAACTCCTTGCTCCTCTCAGGATTACTTAAAAATAAACCATATGACTATTAGCATCATCCAGACACTCCTTGAACTCTGACAGGCTTGGTGCCATGACCACTTGCCTTGAGAGCCTGTTCCAGTGACTGACCACCCTCACAGTGAAAAGTCTTTTCCTAATGTCCAATGTGAACTTCCCCTGACAGAGCTTCATTCCATTTCCTCGTGTCCTATTGCTGGTCACCAGAGATCAGCACCTCCCTCTCTGCCATCCCTCTTGAGGAAGTTCATACAATCATAGCATAGTTTGGGTCAGAAAGAACCTTTGAAGATCATAGAGTCTAACCCCCTGCCAGGAGCAGGGACATCTTCAACTCGACCAGGTTGCTCAGAGCCCCGTCCAACCTGACCTGGGATGTTTCCAGGGATGAGGCATCTCCCACCTCTCTGGGCAGCCTGGGCCAGGGTTTCACCACCCTCATGGTCAAAAATTTCTTCCTTTTATCTAGTCAAAATCTGTCCTCTTTTAGTTTAAAACCATTACCCCCTGTCCTATCATTACAGGCCCTGATAAAAAGTCTGTCCCCGTCTTTCTTATAGGCCCCCTTTAGGTACTGGCAGGCTGCAATAAGGTCTCCCCAGAGCCTTCTCTTCTCCAGGCTGAACAACCCCAACTCTCTCAGCCTTTCTTCATAGGCAGTGTGTTCCATCCCTTGGATCATTTTGGTGGCCCTCCTCTGGATGCACTCCAACAGGTCCATGTCTGTCCTGTGCTGAGGGCTCCAGAGCTGGATGCAGCACTGCAGAGGGGCAGTCTTCACCAGAGTGGAATAGAGGGGCAGAATCCCCTCCCTCAATCTGCTGGCCACGCTGCTTTTGATGTAACCCAGAATACAGTTGGCCTTCTGGGCTGAAGTTTCATGTCATCATACACTCAAACTAGCTGAGTTGCAACTCCCAAGGCTAGAGTCTTCTACCTATACCATGATTTGCAATCAAAATGCCTACAGACAGACTTTAATTATAGCAGTTGCAGCAATTCCATGTCCAGATTCATAGTGACCAAAGCACAACCAAACTTCCTTGTTGCCAACAGCGCACAATCAGAAAAACAACAGTCTTTGCCTACTTTGTCAGATCTCCAATGCCAACTCTGATTTGAATGTCACCACAGACCAGCTGGGACAAGACAGGAGATTCACAGGTTTTTGGAAAAAACACTTAACTAGATTAAGAAATCACACGTTATGGATTAGATTATACACCCAGACTCATCAACTAAGAAGAGCAGTGCCACAATTAAGATTTTCAGGGAAAAGAATGCACGAAGAAAGAAGAAAGGTAGACAGTCATACTAAACCCAACAACAATACTTCCCAATATGGTCTTCTGAAAATATCTACTTCAGCATAATCTTTGTGTAATTGCTTCTCACACATTTTAAACTGGGTGTTGCCAATACACACTTCATACAACTTACCTAATATTTTTGTCGTTGTTTAATAAGAAACGGCCTAGGATGTTAATGGCTAACACCTGCAGAAAGAGTTACGGAAGGTCAGTGATCAAAAAAGGCTCCTTCATTGTTGGTCAATGGTCATCTTCATTGTTTCAAAATTATTTTAAAGGCAACCTGTCAAAGCTACCATTGTGGTTCTTGGCCAAAAGCATAAAGAACTCTAAAAGCTGACTAAGCAGAGGAAAATTTAAGACAAACAGCACAGGCTCTCTCCTGCACGCAAGAGAACACAGTCTGCAGGAAGTTTTGCTTTTTTATTTTTGTTATTTAAAAAAACCCAAAACCAAAAACATGAACACAACTTTCTGAAGAGGCTACAGTCTTATTTAGAGCCAACTGCAGAGCCATGTTTGGGTGAAACAACTTTGCTTTATGTCCACTACACAAATTACTCTTATATAAACCTAGGGGGAAAAAAAGGCAATAGCAAAGGCAACTTACTCTCAGTCCACTCTCAGATTTTATGTCCATAATAGTCAGCACAGTTTCATAGAGAATGGCGTTTCCCACATTTTTACTTGTTTCTGTATTAGTGGCAACCTGGAGAAAAGAAACAAAATAAGTGACTCCAACACATCCAAACCAGATCCCCTTTGTGCTGCTCTGCAGAACAGGCAATGAAACTAACCAATCCCCAGCAAATAAGCATCACACTTCTTAACATGTGTCTTTTGCAGCAAAATTCAACCTAGCATAGCAACCAGCTGTATCCTCACCAGTGCTGCTGAAGCCAAGTTATTAAGAAACCGAAAGAGAAAGTTTAAGATGCTCATCAACCTTCCAGACCTCACCTGTGCAAGTATATCATTCATTGCTTCACTAGAATCATCATCATTTCGCCCTAATATTCTTAGTAACCGCAGGATTCGTACCTATTTGACAAACCAAAGCAAAGAAAAATCTCAGTGTTTTACATGGGGGCCACGAAATGTCCAGTACACTTCCTAAGGAGTGGCAAAGCAGCAAAACAAGCTGCTGCTTTCTATTCCTAAGCAAAATGCTTATTAAAGATAAGACCTTTACCAACAAGAATAGGCTTATGCTGTGCTCATTTTCTTCCCACTAGCCAGAACTGTTAAGAGTACCTCCACCACCCACTAGGCACAGCCTTGCAAGACCAAAAAGTGCTGCTGCTTCTCCCTTTTGTCACAACTTCATATAATATGATAAAGCACTGCAACTGCTGTTTAAACTAAGGCAGCTGTCTTTCACTAAAGTAGATGAAAAGCATTTGCACAATCAGCTCTAACAAAGACACAAAATCTTAAAATCAACACAGATGCCCTGGGGTACCCACCTCATCATACCTAATTCTCAAAACACAATAATAGAATTAAAGCTATCAATCGTTTGCATCAGTTCTTACCTGCAAAAAGGGGTCACTGATCCCAGACACATCATGCTCTGGTGAATATCCAGACATGATAAGGTTCTTCAGAATACGAACTAACTGGGGAACAAGCTGTGAAGAAGAGAGTTGTCCTATTAGGGTGTTGTTCCTTCCCCTCCCCCAGCTTTGAATTACAGGTCCATGAACAAATCCTGTATTTGAAAGCAAGTCAGTCTATGGATTCTTCCACAAAGTTCAATCTGCTGATGTTCAACCTAGACCTGATGTTATATGAGTATCTACAGCCTAGCTAGGGCACAACTAAAAACAGTGAAGCTGTGACTTGAGCACCATTTTGTATCTTTGGAGCACCAGGCATAGCCAAGAGTTTTGATCTTTTCAAGTACTGTACTGCTATGATTAAATTATTAATTCCTTCACGTTTGACACTGCATCCAACTTAGCTCCTAAAAAGAAAAGTTTTGTGATCTGCTTCCTTTCCAAGAGTTTCCAAGTAGGGCAGAGAATGGATTTCCCTCCAGCTTTCCCCCAGGACTCTATTGCTAGACTACTTCTTCCCTGTAAGTAGCTCCAGGGTCTATTCTCCTCTTCATCCCAAACTTCTCGACAAGAGCAACAACACTAAACTAACCAAATTCTTTACTTCGCTGCTGTTAGAAGGGTTCTGCATAATAGCAGAGAAGCTGATGGAAGCACTGCTATCCTGCCAGATTCAGGAGCACAAAATCATAACCATTTACACTGTTGGTATTTTCAAGTTTCTTTCCAGCTGTGTGGGCTAAAAAAAACCTAAAACCAACTTTCAGAAGCAGTTCAGATTCCTCAGATGTTGATGGCACTGGTCTCCCAGTAGATATGTACCCATAGGCATAAGTTATATTTCAAGACTTGTACACAGCTTTGAAGAAATGCTATCTATTCGCAAAAGTCTGGTTCAACTCCCTCCATCTCAGGCATCTCTACTGATGCACTTCATCTGTCAGGGCAACTCTGAAGAACTGTAATAGAATTTCTCCATAGTATCTCACACACACCAAGCAAGTTATCAGCTTAGGGCAGAATATGGCAAATAAGCCATTAAAGCAGACAAGCTATAACAAACTTACTGTTTATCTCCAAAAACCTTCATAGCAGCTATGAATAACAAAATAGTCTCAGGAATTAAATGGAAGCTCATTTCCAACACATCCTATGAAAAATCTTAAGACTGAAAGACAGAAACTGGACTAAATTTCATTGAACTGTAAGAGAAAAACCACTCCTGGTGGATGACAGGGACATAGATCTCTACAAGCTTTATTCCTTCCACAGAAAGTTTCTTCTATCCCTCTCAGTGCTGGTATTATTAAAATAATCGAGACACTGGCTAGAGATGAGGTGACAACCTAGACAGAGGTGTTACGGTGGCTGTACTAAGTGAATTTTTCACTCTTCAAGCATGGCTAGCACCAGGACAGCATCATTCTTTCTCTCAGCTCCATACATGACAATTACAGTTTATCAAAATGTTCACTACAAAAGCCTTTCCCCTGATTCACCCTTAAGACTTAACAAATTTTCCCATCCTTGAGATGGGCTGCTCCTGCATTCATGTATGCCTACTATGAGTCAGGGATTGCATTCACACTAAATTTTTAGCAGATCAAAGATTGCTTATAGTTAAGTTGCCACTTCTGACAACATCAAATCAAGATGGTGCTTCAGATTCAGGACAGATAGTAGCTGAATGCGCCAAAAGCACAATGCGACTTACAGAGCCCAACAGCTGCATGTAGACATACTAAACGGGCAATGTCTCCTGAGTAAAGTCCTGTACATTTGTGGTACAGTGCAAGAAGAGAACCAGCTGAGTTTCCAATATTGTCTCTTTTTATTCCTACCTTTGCTCTTCAGGAATTGCATACTCCTCTGGAAACATGCATTTCATAAAACACACAAACAAAAGGAACCATAAATTTCCTATTATCTGCCTTAAAGAGGAAACCAAAGGATGCTGCAACATCTTCCCTCAAGACAGAGTAACAAACAAGTGGAGTGACCTGCTGGAGCATTCCTGGAACCCTGATTAACATTTTCTTTGTCTTCTAACATGCAAGGATTATCAGGACTGAGGACAAGACAAACAAAGGGAAACATTACAGCCATGGAGATTGGTTGAGGGCCACCCCCCAATCTTCCGTAGTCAAATCACACCCATGAAAAATATCAGCAATGCAGCTGTACTCAGTAGCTCTTTCCAGCACAGCAAGCCCACTTACAGGTGGCTAAGTAATTATCTCTCCTGCCCACTTTTGGGAATCACCCAAAGTTGCCCCATGATTCAGGCAAAACACAAAGCCCAGTTTGTGGTAAGAAGAAAGCCCATGGCTACAGTTTGCATAGGCGTAAATAAATTCCCTGAAGTATTCCTCAAATGAGACACAGCTTAAGGAAAGCAGGCTTGTGTTTGGAGAAGGCCACAACTGAGATTCAGGGCTGCCGTGGGTATAGAGGTTTAGTGACAAGACCAGATCAGCACACAAAGAGCATTAGACAAGTACAATTGATCTGAGCATGTGGCATCAATCACAAATGTGCCTCACAAGAGATAAACATCTACAGATTCAATGCGAGCATGCACCATCTAGAAGAATTAACTCTTACCTTTTCATTCTAACACACAGCAGGATTCCAAACAGACAAAAAGGACAAAACAGACGAAGCAGGCATTAGGGACAGATCAATGTTATACCATCCACAGCGTAAACAACTACAAAAGATAGCTAGAAAAGAACGTACCTAGTACCTAGATTTTATGGACTTTCTCTCTTTTCCCACAACTATCATCCTGACTGAGCAATTAGCAGCAGGGATGGCTACCTTCAAGATGACCCTAGTCCCACTTTCATTTCTGCTTTGACATATACGATCAGGTCAAGGGAAGATGCATGCCAAAATGCTAAGATGCATCAAAGGATGTACTATTTTAAATCCCTAATGATACAGACAAGCCACGGAAGAATAGTAAACGGGGCATGCAAATAAATAAGCACCTTTAAGACTTTTCGGAGGAGCAAACAGTCAGTTCTGTTCTACCAGCTTTGTTCAATTTGTCCTTCTTTGACCAAAACAATCAGAATGACATAATCAATGCAATTTTCAAATGCCATTCTATTGGCAGTCTTTCATATGGCAATAATACTGCATAGAAAATTATAGCTAACAGCATAAGGAAGTCTGTGCTGGGGGCAGGGAGGGGAGGAGAAGCAAACATTCTTAACCAGAGGAGGAAAAGTGACATTGACTCTCAAACCTTTAAGTTAAAATGGAAAATTGTATAATATAGCATGCACCAGAGATGAAGTATCTACAGAACTAGAACTTCCATTGGTATTTTTGACCTGAGTTTACAAAATTGTGTGGCTGTGGTTAAAGCATGTTTTCATCTTTGCTTCTTTATGTTTAATACGTTTGCGATTCCAATGTCACTATGCAATTAGCTCCACTGAGTGGAAAAAAATCTAAGGAAACATCAAAGAGGACACTTTAAATCTAACCTTAGGATGAGTTTCATACTACTGCACAGTCTTAAGACTGATGTTTTGTAACTTAACCACTTATTGAAGGGGATTAGGGATATATACAAAATTAGGATATACACAAAAGTCCCCAATTTTTTTTTTTTTTAATTTGATAACGAGCAGATAGTACCATTGAATTCTTCACCCAAATAGTTGTAAGGATTTTACTACAAGACGTGCACACTGCTTTCACTAGGGAGACTAAGAGGACACACCGGGGGGCGGGGGGGGGGGGAACCATAAATATTAACTCTGCAATATTATCAGTTCACACTTACCTTTCTAAAGTGTGCAAGCAAACTAAACCATAAATATTAACTCTGCAATATTATCAGTTCACACTTACCTTTCTAAAGTGTGCAAGCATGTCTGGGCTTCTCTCACACATCTCTGTGAGGAGGACAACTGACGTGTGAAGAACACCTAAAGGTGAGGAGGGGGAAAAGAAAAAAATATCTACATATAACATAATTTCATTGGCTCCAGGCACATGACAAAGATCACAAGGAAACAACAGGAGATCATTAAAAAAATATTCTTCTTGAATCCAACATATCTACCCCAAAATATATTTGCACGTGCACCTGTGCTCAAGGAAAAGCAAATAGCAATGTGCTCATGTCTTAGAGCTGCAACTGAAAGCCAAAGGAGGAAAGAAATTTGACTTTGTCTTCAAAACCTTGCATACTAAGTATACACTCACAGAATCACAGAATCATTAAGGTTGGAAAAGACTTTTAAGACCACAGAGTCCAACCGTTAACCCAACACCACTATGCCTACTAAACCATGTCCCAAAGTGCCACGCCTACATGTTTTTTTAAACACTTCCAGTGATGGCGACTCCACCAACTCCCTGGGCAGCCTGTTCCAATGCTTGACCACTCTCTCAGTTAAGAAATCTTTCCTAATATCTAGTCTAAACCTCCCCTATAACAACTTGAGGCCACTTCCTCTCTTCCTATCACTAGTTACTTGGGAGAAGAGACCAACACCCACCTCACCACAATCCCCTTTTGGGTAAGTGTAGAGCACAATAAAGTCTCCCCTCAGCCTCCTCTTCTCCAGACTAAACAACCCCAGTTCCCTCAGCCACTCCTCATAAGACTTGTTCTCCAGACCCCTCACCAGCTTCGTTGCCCTTCTCTGGACACGCTCCAGCAACCCAATGGCTTTCTTGCAGTGAGGGGCCCAAAACTTGTGGAGGAGTGGAACACAGTATTTGAGGTGCAGCCTCACCAGTGCCAAGTACAGGGGTACAATCACTTCCTTATGGTAACAGCCAGACGGTAACATAGTTGGACTAGATGAGGTCCCTTCCAACCCAAACCATTCTATGATTCTATGCAAACATAAGACTCTAGAAGGACAATGTGTCTTAACTGCATTGTAGGCTTTGGGTTCCTCACGCTTCCTGATTTTCTCTTCTGATTTAGGTACCCTAGCCAACCTTATGTGACCTGAATTAGGCCTTCCTCAGAAGGTCTCAGAACTCAAATCTAGAGAAAGACTATATTCTGACTGCTTGGTCAAGCCAGTGTCTGTGCATTGGCAGCCAGCTGCTGTGTGCCCTGCCTTAATAAAACCCAGTCAAAGTGTGTCTGAAAATAGTTAGAAAAGGCATGTCAGTTACAACCCATTTAACTAGATGTCAGTGCTAGACAACTTGTTAGTGAGACATAACTTTTCAAAGCATGAAACTGCAACACCGAGCATTATTTTGCATCTGCATTCAGTTGTAACACAGCAATCCTTCTCAGATGCTAAATTTTTCAGTTATTCATTTTCTGTAGCTGTTAAGTCTGTACTGGAGAGCTCCTGACTCAGAAAACTAATAGAAACCTGCTTAATAAGCAATGTTTTCTACAGAGATGACATTTATATTCCACAAGCTATGAAGCTTTCTGACCTATTGCAGATTCTATCCAAAATCTGTTTTGAAGTACATAAATATCTCTCTATAAAGCTTGTGTCACAGCTCACTTAATACTGACACTGCTTACTTATCACTGAGACCTCCCAAGAGGCTGCTAAACGGGTTTCATCTATATTCTGCTTCAGAACACAAATTCTGCTCAACACAACACCCACAGCTAAGATGGCTAGAAAGGAGATGCTGATTTTTAAAGACGAGGAAAGCGGAAAGGATCATCCAGTTCTTGAATTCAGGTGATCGTACACTCAATTCTCTGCTTGACCAAGGCTTGAAGAGAAGCATTCCCATCTTTAAAGGGGGAACACAACAGCTCTCAGCTTTTCATGGTTGCGTACGACAAAGGATCTCACACTACCAAGTTGGATCATGTAGGCATCACTTACTGACAAAGACTCTTAAAAAGCACTGCCTATTTGCAGCAGTGCCTGGTCTAAAGGTTCTCACCTTCACGTTTTAAATCAAGGTAAACTAGCAGCACACACACAAACTACATTCCACATGTAAAACTTTCAGGTACGGGACAGTTTGCAGCACATGCAGCCAAAAAAAAAGAATTAAACAATAGCTTCTCGGGAAGCTACTTTGGCCCATTAGTACTGTTGGCACTTAACAACTACCCTTTCTTGAGACAGAATTTCTCCCTGTAATGGGTTTCCAGCACTGCAAACATCCACTGTAAAACTTCTAGTACATCCACCTATTTTCTTAAAGCACATGCTCACTGCAGATGTACAACAGGACTAAGACTTTGGGAAGTGACCATTAGGCTTGATACACATTTATCAAGGTGTTAATATTAGTATTTCTCCACAAATAATTTTCTGGAAGCGCCTGTGCAAGAAAATACATTAAACAGAGTAATCTTGCAAAAGACCATTAAAGTGAGAATCTGTTTTATGATTTAGTTCTGATAAAAACAGCACTGAAGAAAGACTCTTTCGTGATGTAGGTACCTCAGTCCTGGGAATGCCTGCTAAAATGGTAGCAGAGAATCCTACAGTGCTATGCTAACAGAAGACAAAAAAAAAAAACAAAACAACCTAAAAAGTACACTTCAGAGTCGCTTTAGGCCGTGTATTGGATAAAAACCACAAACTTTTCCATTCTACCCACTCTATCAAAAAAACAGTGAAAGAGTTTCTTTTGCACCTATGCCATGTAAAAGTCCTGCTGACTGCCAATGTCATACACATCCCTTCCTTCTGAATGGCATTTGCTTTCACTGCATAGAAATGGGAAGAAACAAATCATACAAAATACACCTCAAAAGTTCCTTCCAAACAAAAGGCTTAGGTAGCAAGCATACATCCTGTAAAGAATGGCACAGCCTTGGCAAGTAGAGTCTCAGATATTACCATGGTTCTTCTCATTCAGCAGGTTTTTGGTGGCTGGCAGGAACATCTCCATGAGTTCAGGCACCTTTCTAATGACATGAACAGCGCACAATGCTGCCTGTATAGGAAAAACAGCTCTTTTAGTACATACGGTAACAAGAGCGATACATGCTTTGAGAACATCTAGCACAGTGGGAACTATCACAAATTTCATTATATACAAAAGCCTAGAAAGTTTATGGTACATTTTTCCATCTCTCTGCTACAAGTGATACTAAACATCACAAAGAAGAGTTCATAAAAACTACCACGAGTGAGGAGGGAAAAAAACCACTGAGCTACAAAGTAATACTCCCACTAGCAATGGTTTATTTTTACATTATTCACTTCAGAAGTGATATTAACTGCAAAGCAGCTCTGCCTTTAATAACTGCCTTTCAGTCCATCTTCCTGTTACGAGGGAGGGAATAATGTATTGGAAGCAAATAATGATATTTATGTCAAATTTATGGCTCACTTTCTTTCCCTTGAGTATCATCTCCTTCCCCACAAAATAACTTCCTCCTGCAGGTGATGGGTCCTATGAAAAACAAAAGTATACTGCAGAAAAATTGCCTACTACACCTAGTGTGCAGAAGCAACAGGAGACACCATTCTTTGCAGCTGCTTGAGAATCAAGTGCAGTGAGGGCCTCTTCCTAAAATACAGTAATACCTCTTAGCATTGCTTTCTCTAATCTCTCTCTAGATCCAGTGCTAGACAAAGTAGTAACAACGCATGTCTTCCCAAGTCCTAGGTATTGGGATAATACTGCTTCCCACCTTCCCCATGACTTAACAACGAAATAAATTTAAAAGGACAAGGGTGATTACACTTTGCAGGTGCTATGGCACACTTCTATGGAAACAAGACAATTTAGAATTGTTTGCCTGTTTCAAGCCCTTAATACTTCTATCTCACATACTACTGTCATCATCATCAACAGAAGAGATCAAATAGGTTCAAATCTTCAGATACCAGCCTGCACTGTTAATGATCAAAGTTTCTCTGGATTTATCTGATAAGATATAGAAATAAAACTGATGACTAGGAGTTTGGAGTTAATGCCTATGAACGAGCAGGTGTTCACATTACCACCAATAACCTTAAGGTAGAGAGTATCAAAATAGAAACAACTGCCTCACCTGTTGGAGGCTTGTCTTTTAGAGGGTTATACACATCCCTGCTACAGATAGGCGGAGAGTTTTGCCCTCTGTCTTGCACACTGGGAAATACTTAGCCAGTGTGATCCAAGCCATGTAGTATTACAGATATTAGCAAGGTATCTGATCAATCTTTAGTTTTAATCCATAACAAAGTATTCCAAAGTTCCTTGAAGTACCTTCTTCCTAAGATAGGAGTTTGAAGTTTTGAGAAGCTTTTCCACCTCTCCTGCAAGGTCTCTGCACATTTCTGAGGAGCCCATGCAGCCAAGAGTGCAGAGTGCCAGCCCCTGCACATATTGCGTGCTGTGATTAAGGTCACTGTAAATGAGAACAAAAAATCCCAATCAGCATGCACAGAGAGAACCTGAACACACAAGAAAAGGCATCTATATCTACAGTCATCTAACCAGCTGCACACGTGGCCCAGAACTCCTCTCTGGATTCTCAGCTATTTGGGAGCATGACTTAGGAGCAACAGCAACTTTGAGTGCATGTACCACAGGGTTTGCCACCACTTCTACTTAGAATCCTCAATTATAAAGACAAAATACTTGGTTAAAACTATCAGGTGGGTATCTAGAGATTGAGCTGAGAAGAGGGAAGACCACACAGAATTCCATTAAACTTCTAAAATAAAGACAAAACATTTCCTTTTGGAACTTGCATGCAGAAAAACTTAACATGAAGTACGGTCCTGTAATGACTCTGTGGGTTGTCCCAGTTTAAGCATGTTCTAGGATAGACTTTAGCTTCTGCATTTACAAATCAAACAGTATATAAATATCTATGTAAAAACATGCCCTATCCTGAGTGAAAACCACAAACCCCACCACTCGCACAGATTGAAAATAATCCATACGTGGATTTTGTTTAGCATTCTTAACTATTCATATGCCTACGGAAGTTGCAAAAAGCAGTCAGTAAGAAGTTAAAGCCACCTAACAGTAGATGCTGTTCATGAAGCCAGCTACCAATGTCACACTAAGTACAAGACAATATAGCTTCCACATGGCAATCCCAACAGCCTTTAAAACTGATTTCTACACTACTTTTCCATCAGACTATTTGGTACTCATGTTGCCACAGTATCCAGGATTCAATGTTGAAGAAAGTAAAAAATATGGTTCCTGGTCTGGGAGGTGAGGGGAGCTGGGGATTGCATGGTGGGAGAGCAGGGGAAACGAGTGGTATGTAACCAAGTGCGCACAGCGTGCAGAAAAGCAAGAGACAGTATTCTGGTTGTAACGTCAAGCAGCTATAGCAACATGCAGATGAAGGAACAGACAGCACATGCCACTAAATGGGTTGGTTTTTTGTTTCCTTCCTTTAACAAATCGTTGGCAGCTATATAAAGCTGTGTGTACAGCAAGTATGTACTTCACAAGGGTGCTCACTTTTTTTGTATCAAAAATCTAGGTCTTGCTATAAAATAATGAAAGACAATGCCATAAATATCTTAATGTCTAGATAAAAGCAAGACAAAGCGGTAGATACAGAAGCCAAAGGAGAAAGCAATAAACAACCCACTGAGACGGTGGGAAGCTGTCCACCAGTTTTGCTCACCTTCAGTCTGACCCATTTCCAGTTCAAATTCCCT
>NW_010548177.1:33942-36408 GCF_000687285.1 Phaethon lepturus
CCTTATCACACAAATTCATTTTAGCATAAACAATCGAAAGAGCTGTTAACCTAGCAGCTTGGTTCTAATGGAAGAGCCTCACAGGTATGACATTTCAGTGAAGAAACCTTTAGCCAAATGTCTCTTCTCTCCTAGACACTAGGTCCAGGCCCAGTTAGCAGAGCCACAGGCCCGCAGCTTTGTCAAGTTTCTTTCCAAGCACTTGGAGGCCACAGCCTAGCTGAAGATCAATACTTTACTTGCTAATATCTGGGAGGCTTATGTTCTAAAAGTAAATAATAAAAGCAGACACACCACACACAACCAAGCAGGCATTTGGATAAATCAGCTAGAACCCAGTTGTTCCACTCCTGATCTCATCCATCTTGAAAAGGAGTATTATTCGAAATGCACTAATCATCATCTACTAAATTACAATATAAAACTGTCCCAGTTTAGCAGCATTTTGCTGAGAGAAAAAAAAGTAAGGAAAAAAATTATTTCCCATCCCCTTTTGCCTTGATTTCAGCAAGATGCCAAGCAGACAGCACATCCCAAGTTGCCGCCTTGCTTCCAAGCAAAACCATTCATCAGGACCGTTAGGCCAACCTTAAAAAGAAAGCAGGATACACAGCCTTGACCCTTGAAGTCAGATGACTCTGAAGAGCTCGTCAGTAAACGTCAAGTAAACAAACACAGGACAACATGGCTGCAGCAATATATATGACTCTGTGACATACAATGGCCAGCCCAGCCTACAAAGTTTCAACAGTGTTACAAAAACATCCTGATTCAATCACATTTAAAAGGTGCATGGACCTTTACTGATGCTGCATTACTGCTCCCCTGGCTCTTTCTTACTGTGAGCTGGAAGATAACTAATTTACATGGAAATGGAAGAGAGTTCTTTACAGCAATCACGAGTTCTTTACAACAATTAGAGGTCTTCTGTGCTGGCTGAGCAGCTTACTGTGGTCATTTCATCTTCTTGATTTTATTTATCTTAACATGGGCTCCAGAAACACGTTATTATCATTCTGTAACAGTAGTTACATGAAGTGTTGTTTGCCACATACACCTCTTCAGAACCAATGCCATTTCATATTCTCTTCCCTCTAAAGAAGCTAGACAGGATCATCCAATACAGTACAATACCAGAACAGTCTTGGTATGGTCAACAGCATACAACAAATTGTAGACACCAATTCTCTAACACAAGGGAAAAAACTTAAAAGTACTCAAAATATCACTGTCAGGAGTGTACTTTCAGATCCTGAAACCTCAAAGCATGTGTTGATGGAGAGAGAGGTGGTACCCTTACTTCTTGATGCAATTGGTCATAAGAAGATGGACATCCTGTCTCTCATCCAGCAGCAACATGGCACCTAAATACCCAATGCGCTTGTCTGTGAATTTCTGAGAGGCAATGAGCTTGAGGCACTCCAACTGGAAAAAAAAAAAAAAAAGGAAAAAACAGAAGGAAAAAAGACAGAATTAGCTTAAACTATTTCTTAGCTAAAGGAGAAACAGTTTGAATTTTGATGTTTACTTATTTTGGTCTCCCAGAATGCATTTTTTTTAAAGTATACTTTATTCCCATTTTGGTGACGTGGAAAACAAAAGTAGGTTAAATGACCTGCCCAAAGCTCTCAGCAAGCCAGCAGGAAAGTCATTAGCAGCTCCTGCATCTTGAAGTAGCCAGATACTGCTGGCTTTCTAAGACCTCAGATATACCAGATACGTGGGTTTATGTCAGGTCAGAAAAGTAAAAGCTAACATATTCGTAAAGTCAAGGGATCCACCATTAAAAACAAACTAGATCTAGATTTCCAGATCTTCGCATGTGTCATGTTTATATGCATTGGAAACCAGGCTTAAATGGGTCCATCTACCTACCAGAGAAAGGATCAATGTTCTGTAAGTTAAGCTGTCAAAACCAGTTTTTGTTTATTATGATCTGTAACTAACTTGCTAGCTAGGTACACCTTAGATACAGTCAGAGTTAAGTTTTTGTGCTGCTCTGTAATCCCTATTCGAACATCTGAAGTTTGACTAAAATCATATGCATTACAGCCACTACAAGCTTCCTTTCACCATGTAGAAAGGTTAACTGTGTTCAAAAACATAAAGGAGATCCCTAAGATAACATGCATAACTGCCACCTGCACTCAGCTGATTAAGACTGTAATTGCTAATCTGTTTTTAAACTTAACACCTTCTTACTAAAAAAAAAAAAAGAGACATCAAACACAAAGATATTCTGACATTACTATGCACTCTCCTGGAGAAACTGGCGGCTTGGACGGGTTTACTCTTCGCTGGATGAGGAACTGGCTGGATGGCTGAGCCCAGAGAGTTGTGGTGAACGGCGCTAAATCTGGCTGGCGCCCAGTCACAAGCGGTGTTCCCCAGGGCTCAGTTCTGGGGCTGGTCTTGTTCAATATCTATTTATTGATTCTCTGGATGAGGGGATCGAGTGCTCCCTCA
>NW_010548178.1:0-264 GCF_000687285.1 Phaethon lepturus
CAAAGGTGCCGCCCAGCGCCTCGCACATGACGGGAGGCACGCAGTCAGACACCTTTGCCTTACCTCGGGCCTACGCTTCCAGCTGGGAAATTGCCATTTATTGACTGATTGCAATGTGTTTTCATTTATTTTTAATGATAACCAGTGACCAATTCCAAAAAACACTTAGTTCCCTACCACCAGCTGCCAATGTTAAACTTCGATCCGGTGGCGATTCCCTCCCTGCCGCTCATGTCGGCTTTGGGCAGGGCAGATCCTCCCGAA
>NW_010548178.1:276-14450 GCF_000687285.1 Phaethon lepturus
AGAGCCCAGCGCAGGGTCAGCACTTCATTCGGAAAATGCAAAGTCCTTAGGAGATGATGTGTTTCCCAGACTGGTCCAAATGCGGTGGCTGAGAAAGCAGCCAGGAAGTCCTTCCTGCAAGATCGTGAGTTTGGCAGCTGCCACGCGCAAGCAGAAGATGCAGAGGCCAGATGGGACTTCTGGTGCCTGTAGAGGCAGCAGGGAAATGTGCTGCCTTTGCTGACAGCTATTGCTAGAGGCACAGTTGGCTGGAAAGTACTTAAAAATGCAGAGGACTTACCTTCCCAGCAAACAAAATCAGCACACTGAAGGAGAAGGCTGGGGAGAGGGTGCTTTCTCACCAGGTCATAGAATCATAGAATAGTCTGGGTTGGAAGGGACTTTAAAGGCCATCTAGTCCAACCCCCTGCAATGGGCAGGGACATCTTCAACTCGAGCAGGTTGCTCAGAGCCCCGTCCAACCTGACCTGGAATGTTGCCAGGGATGGGGCATCTACCACCTCTCTGGGAAACCTGTGCTAGTGTTTCACCACCCTCATGATGCAAAATTTCTTTCTTGGATCTAGTCGAAATTTGCCCTCTTTTAGTTTAAAACCATTACCCATTGTCTTAGAGGTAGTTTTTTTTTTTTTTAGCAGCAGGCCCTGCTAAAAAGTCTGTCCCCATCTTTCTTAGCAGCCCATTTTAGGTACTGGAAGGCTGCAATAAGGGCTCCCCAGAGCCTTCTCTATGTCCCAGTAGCTGTAAGGAAGCCCAGCACAGACCCGTCACCATGCAGGACAGGAGGCCACTCAAAGTGTTTTAAGTTCCTACTGGGGCAGATAAACTACTTCAGGCTGGAAGGCAAACTTGATTTGTGGGAAAACTCTACAAGTATTTTTTCCAGAATTAAATGGCTGAATCCTTACTGGGGTTAGCTCTGAGCATATGTAAGTGCAGGGATATGCAATAATGATTCTTGAATTTAAGTGCTTTTCCCCATATCTTTAATAACCTTGTTTGAACAATTTCTGTCTGTATGGCTGCTGCAAACAGGTTACTCCTGCGGCATCTCAAGAAAGCTGATAAAGAAGTCGTGCTTATGCAGGTTGAATAACACATTCCACTTTGCTCAGAGACTCCAGACAGGCTATCCTATGTCCAGTAAGAGAGCTGGGGGAAAAAACAGCAACAAATGTAGTGCCAGAAACAGGCCAGCAAACAAGGGCATCTAAGTTGGGGAATACCTGACTTTCCCAAGCTGCCAAAATATTCACACTGAAGGAAGTGCTCTCAGAGCATCCTTTTTTAGCATATTACCGGTACTTTATTTTATTTTTTATGTGTCCTCCAGTTCAGCACATTGTCACAGATTGTAAATGCACACTTGGACACTGGCCAAGCGAGGAGGTTGGAAAAGGAAAAGAAATGTCAGTGGCAAACATATTTCACCTTCTTTTGCTTGCCTATGCTTCTAAATGAGGTGTCAGTCATAGATTCATTAATCATTTATGCTTATGAGGTTATTTAATATCTTTAAACCATAGCAGCAGCATGACACCCATAAAACCTCACCATGATGCTGTACGAACAAGTAATGTGTTACATGTTACATAGCTGGAGTAACTCAGAGCGACACTGCCTAATCAATCTGTTTTTCCTGTTAATTTTTCAAATACTTCAGCATATGAAGCTTACAAAAATAACTCTGTAGAACTGTTTAAATTGGAAAGTCACAGTTTGAAAAGGTATGTGTATGGATATGTGCTGGTAGTTAATGAGAACACTGTCTCCATCAGCCTAATAAAATGCTTGTCTTAAAACTCCTTCAAAAAAACTGGAAGAAAAAATTTTCAGGGTTTAATTTAGAAGATGACACAGTGGTTCTGAATATTATGGTCTTCTGGAGTATTACATATACACAGCACAATCCTAGTGAGCACGTCAAAAATAAATCAACTGCACTACATCCTGTTTGTAGTTGCATGCACACTGAAATGGTGTTTTAAATTCTAGTCAATGCTCCATGCAGAGGCTTTTTTAAAAGTTACATGCTTACTTCTTCAGTGAGTGGATAACCTCCTCTCTGGGGCTCCCAAACAAGGCAGCTTGAGCCACCGTCCTGAGTCGGGAAAAGTCCCTGCAGAAGGCTAATGGCTACGGTCACCGGAGCTAGGTGGGATCTTGCCATTTGTATCAGCATGAACTGACATTCAAAATCCAATCCTTCATCCTCGTCCCAGCCTACAAGGCCAACAGGATGATTGTCATGAGCAGGATATGTGTTAAACTGTCTCAGCTTAGCCTGGATTACAAAATTGTCACTCCCATCCTTTCTCAAGCCTTTTCCTGGACCACTGCACCAGAGGGGTCTAGCAACAGCTCGGATCCTGGTATCTTCTCAATGCTATTATTGTTGCTTTCTTGGATGATGGTACCACTTTCAGGTCCCAGCAGAGACCTGGGCCCATTGTATGAGACACTGTGCAAATGTACAGTGAGCATCAGTTCCTGCTGGAGGAGTTTTCACTCTCAACAAAGGCAATGAACAGTAGGGCCTTGTTGTTCTTGCTCTGAAGAACTCAGGAAAAGCGAAGCAAAGGGCTGGATCCATGAAAGCCTTTGTGGATCTAGATCCTTGATGTATTTAAACAGTAACCACAAAAGTACTTTTGTAAAGATACATGGTTTGCCCAAGTGCGCAGGGAGCCAAGGAACTGAATCTAAAGGCTAGTCTATTGCCTTAGTCCTAGGGCTAATCTTCTTGTAAACAGCCATTAAAACAAAAGTTCTCTAATGCACTGCAAACTGCAAGTCAAGTTCACCGGCTACAAGTGTTGCTCTTCCCCTCTCAGTGTCACCAGACACATGCGCAGTTGCACAAAGCAGTAGAGCTAATGAGGCTTGATTTCCTATAGATTTGTGTCCAGTGTCCCCACAAACCTCCTTTACAGCAGTGTAATAACCACTGCTACCCATCCGTGATGCCTTCAGCTCTCCCTCCTCCATGGCTGTTTGTTTCCAACTGCCACATTTGTTCAAAATTCCTTAATGCTCCTGTCGTGGCTGGGCCATGCTGCAGACGTGTTGGACATGTTGGCTGCCTGGCAGATGTCTATGGGCTTGGTAGGGGCAATGTGGTGGGCCTCTTCCCTGACCTGCTTTTTTTTTTTTTTTTTTTTTATTTCAGGAATCGCAGTGCTTCTGAGATCTTTACTCTTCTACCTACTTTGACATTTCCCACAACAGGACTGACGGACAGACAAACAAGTGGTCAGTATGGTTGCATACGCCTTGTTCCCTTAGGAAACCAGGCTAGAAACAGGAACATCTTGGGTGCGCTGGGCGAGATCTGTGGTTTCCAGGCATTCACTTCAATAAAAACTGACATGCACTGGAGCTACTGGTCATGCATTAGCTTACAATAGCTTCTTTTATCTCGCAGTGAAAGCTGTGTGTTTCAGCCACTGCAGCATTTGATTACGGTGGTTACAGCGTGAGCTAATTGCAAAGCAAAGCAAGCTTATTAAGTGCCACAGTTTTGGGTATGTGTTCTGATCCTGTTTTCTTGTTTCCTTACGTGTACGTATGAGACAGAGAAAGACTGATTATACATATAAACACACGTTATATATGGGCTGCATTTTGTGCACCACAGGCTGCACCATAGGAATATGTATATGTGAATATACACATATGTATTAATGGATATGTTCATATATGGTTTTAGGTATAATATTATATACATCATTATATAAATGCATGCATATAATAACTTATATATGCGTACATGTACATGTTTATATATGTATATATGCATATACGTATATATATGGTATCTTAAGATGGGCAAGAACTAGAACGCAGGTTTCCAAGTCATATTTAAGGAACCTGACTGAGAAAGGTCCTAGTATGGCTTCCCTGCCAAGCGCCTTAATACAAACCATTTCCCCTTTCAGAAGACATTGTCAACTTCTTGGCCAAGGCCTCTTTTTATATGTTTCCCTGCACCTTTTTTCACCAAGTGATGGAGTTTAAAATGTAACATGGTCAGTCTTGCAAGTGCTCAGCTCTCATTTGGGTGGAGGGGAATAGGTCAGATGTGACCTCTCCTGTCACATCATCCAGGCCAAAGGCAGTCATGAGGCTGAACCTTGCAAAGTGTTGGTGTCTTCAGGTCCCTTATCATCAGAGGAACAAACAGGAGAGGCACTTTGCACCTGCACTGGAACATGCAGGCAGGGATCACTCTTCTCTTCTGACACTGGGGATTTCATGGAAGCTTCAAAAAAGAAATAGTAAAAGCTCTGAATTAAGGAATGATTCAGTTTTATGAAAAATTGATGGGGCAAATCCTTGTATACAAACAAAGATGCTATTGAAGTTAACAGCTTTTGAAGGGATAGCATTTTTCCTAGATGCTTTTACACAGGGATTGCAGTATTTCCAGCCTACTCACAAGAAGCTTTAATGTCATAGCCAGAAAGATTTATGTCTCCCGGAAACTAATCTAGCTTCCTCTGGGTTATCAAGATGAAGACAGACAACTTGCCAACTGAAACTAAAGCAAAATAAGTGACTGGTTTAAAACAGTTGCATCATCTGAAGTTCAGCCCTGTACTGGTCCAATCTCCAGACCATGTGTCACTCAGCAGTTCTGCTCTGCCACCAGGGGTTTTGGAAGTAGGTATTACAGTTCCCCATGCAGAAACACATTTCTACTCCCCCAAGTAAAGCAACAGCGAAAGTGCTATGGTGCATGGGTGCTGCACTAACAATATATGGGAGAAAAAACTGGCTCCATCATCCTTCAGTGATGATAAATTTATTGCCTGGAAAGGAAATGACAGTTGTTTTTTTTTTTCTCTTAGCTGACATTTGCATGTGAAACCACTTCTGCAGAAAATCTTCACATTGATATTTACTCTAAGCAGCAGTCCAGTTGCAACTAATGCACCAGAAGCTATGCCAGGGGTTGTCCTCTCCTTCTGCATCTGCTCATCCACAGAGCTGATGGGAAGACTAACACCTGCTTTCTCATTTAGCACGTGTTTCCTTTCCTCTACCCCAGCCATGTAAAACAAAGGTATGTGTCACTGGCAAGGTGACAGTGGGAGGCAGGACCTGTGTGCTGGTAACACCACAGGGAGGAGGAAGAGGCAGTGATCCCCAGGCACAGACCACACCATTTCTCTGTGAATAAAGGGGCATGTGAGGTGTTGGGTTGATGGTTGGATTTGATGATCTTAAAGGTCTTTTCCAACCTTAGTAATTCTGTGATTCTGTGATGTCTCACCTCACTCTCTACATTTCATCCTTACGGAGCTAGCCTAGGAGCAATACGTAATCCATGGATAAGAGGATCTATCCTGAAAATATGAGCTCTGGGGTGGCTGTTTTGGATTCAGAGCATTCAGGTTGTTCAGAGCAGGTAGAGAAACTGTGAAAATGTACCTGGCACAAGATACTCCAAGAGACTGAGGTGAGTCCAAGGAGAGCAAGGACACAGAAGTTCTTTGACCTAGCCTAGTGCAGTGAGAGGTGGACTCATTACACAGAGATTTCAGGAGAAACAATCTTCTCCTTAGGCTTTTCCCATGAACTGCACCATGGGGTAGGATCTGACTGAGAGGAGGAGTTCTAGGACTGATCTCAATGTGACAGAGACTAGAGCCTCTGAGGGTCAGCAGCATCGAAGACTGAAGTCTAATGTTGAAAATAATAAAACTTATATGCCAATGCTCATTTTCCAGCTTAGACCACATTATTCAAGACATGACGGTAATGATGTCTGAATCTCATGTCTAAGCTATTGACAACCATACTTTTGCTGTCATACTAGTGTACTATTCTTTCCTTTAGGCAATTAAACTGCTGGCCTAATGGTAGTGCCAACAGGACTGTCATTTAAGTCCTGGAATCTGTGCACAGAGGAATTTCTGGCTGCCATTAATTGATGGAGGTCTATTAGAAGTGAAAATCCTGCTTGTTCAGGGCCTCTCCAAAAACAGTGTGGCAAAACAAGGAAATTTAACATCCTAACTCAGGAAAAAAACAAATTGTACACTGGCAGTGGATGAAGATTCTCCTTTTATTTTAAAACCTCTGTAAAATCAGAGCAATGGGTCAATTCCAGCATTCAGCCAATTTAATTAGCGATTTCAGAGTAATCATGGTAATGAGCCAAGTCAGCAAAGATGTCATTGGGGTTCTTGCAGTTCAGGTTGCAAAAACAAGCATTGATCCGCATGATTTTCCAAGAAAACTCAGTTCCATCTGGGCACTGAAACCTCACTTCAATAGTCTTGGACTTGTAGGGTGTGCAGCACCGGTTGTCTGTGCAGACACCACAGTATTTGGGTCTATATTGACTTTTGCTCACACATCCTGAGATGGTGTAGTTCATTGGTTCATTGGCCCTGTAGACAGCCAAGCACTTCTTCCCAGGCTAAAACAAAGAACAGAAAAAGAGACAGGTTAATATTCATTGCCAACATAGGTAGGACATACAAAACACCTTCCTAACATTTAAAGGTTTTTGAAGCTGTTAGGAAACATTTTACAGCCCTGATCTAGAGGATGTGACAGATGTACACGTTTAGACCCAAAAGCTGCAATTAGGATACTTGCAAAATACAGTTCATAGCCATGACCAGCAGTGCACCATCGCTTTTCCGCTAGCCAAGTCACAGGTCTGTCCGGACTAGCAGCAAACACAGCGGACTTGGCTTGTCTTTCCTTGCAATGACGTTTTGGCTGGAACTAAAGCTCTCAGGAGAAGGTTTTCATACCAGCATGTGGAAGCACAGGGAGGACACATTTTTGACCTCTGCAGCACAGTAACTCCATGTAGCAGTGCAGCCCTCAGAGGCCGGAACGCTGCCAAACAAAGGCTGACCCCGTTGTGCAGGCAAAGCTTGAGGGGCATGCGAAGAAGCAGTCCCCACCTTAATGTGCTTGGTTATATCCACCTCGCAGGGCCGCATATTGCACAGGCGGCTTTCCTTCAGCAACCGGCACTGGTCGTTGTCATTGGAAATCCTGGTGGAGATGCCCAGCCCACAGGTCTTTGAGCAGGGACTCCAGGGTGAGGTGTGAACGATGCAGTTCTTCTGCCAGGCTTCATCCTCTCCCTCATACGCTGCAGAGACCAGATTAACCACAAGTTATTCAGCCAGGGCAGCTTTCCATATTAAACACCCTCTCCCCAGCTCATTACACATTCAGGCCACTAACCCAAATAATTAAATCACAGCGAAGTGGCTCAACATTCCTGTGAACCTCCTCATGCCACCCCCTTTGCCGCTGACCTACTTGTGTCAGACCCTCCAGTACTGCGAGCGCTTGGGGCCAGGGCTCTTTTCTTTATTTCCCTTCACAGCCTCGCACAAGGGGGTCCTTGTCTGGGACCCCCAGGTGCTGCCACAATACAAACACTTAATTACAGAAGCCTGTGCCAGCCAGTGCCGAACGCCTGTGCCAGCCAGTGCAGAAAAAAGATGAGATCTGATCTCACCATGAAGGTTTATTTCTGAGCCCATTCAATTGATTCCCTGTAGCAGAAGTGGTCGAGCGTCTTTGCTGGATGGCCGAGGGGTTTGGGAAGCAGCCACAGCCTTTCACGGGGAGGAAGAGCAGCTCGAATAGCGCTCAGGGAGCTCGGCAGCCGCTTAAAGAAAGGCTGGGCTCTGTTTTGAAAGCAACCAACAACCCCAGTTCAGGTTTCTCCACAGCCTCAGCCAAACTCCGCACTGGTCTGCAACTCATGGTACAGCCCACAGGCAAAACCCTGATAGAAACTGTTGCATTGAGCTTGCTCACTATTATATTTATTATTACATTATTATATTAAATGTAATAAATGCTAATCTGACTTCTACAAGACTCCCACTTATAAAAGTCAGGCAAGGAAAGCTGTGTTATGCCCATTTTAGGGCACAGGCCATGAAGACATACGGCAAGTTTCAGCAATAGATGTTTTGAATTTAGACCTACCTTACAGTTCAAAGCTACCCTGAACAAAAACTAGAGCTAAACTCTGGTGGTTTTGGCCCACAAAATGGAGACTGAGGCTTTGTTTTGTACAACAAAAATACAGACCAAGGATTGGGAAAAAACACCTTGCCATCAAGGAATCAAAGTCCTGGTTTACAGCAAGCATCCTGTCTCCTTGAGCTCTGCTTTGGTGAGATAGTCTAAAATACAGAGCTAATGTGGCTAACGTCACTACATTGCATGACAGGGCGCTATGAGGATAAATTTAAGACATACGGCAAGGTAAGCCCATCTTAAGCATTTGGAACCATGTTTGAGGCAAATAGTACTATCTCCATGCAGTGGGCTATATGATCCTCACTATGAATGTGAGTGTAAGGAAAGAAGATACCTTATGCGATACATAAAATAGGTAGTTCACTAATGTCATCATTCAGAATTGCTAAAAAGCTCTACTGACACAAAGACCATTTAGCCCAATTGGCAGTGAAACTTCCACCACAATAACTGTTTTCAAGGTGTTATGTAAGTTTGAGACTACTGAGATGCAGGGGCTTTAAAATCATACTACTAAAGCAATATAACCCAAACAGAAAGCCTCATTCCCAAACTAAGCTGACCCCATTCTGTTTTCATTCTTTTTTTTTTTTGGGGGGGGGGGGGGAAGGAAGTAAAAAGGACTTGTGACATCTTCAAAGAGCCAGCAGATATGTGCTTCAAAGGTGACTTTGTCACACAAGCATGTTTGATGAACCTCATATTGCTGCTAAGGAGTTCAAGCCCACCACCGGTGTTTGCATGTCCTGTTCTTCTACATAGGAGTCATGCTGTATAGGAGTCTCTGTGCCTTGTTCACACAAAGACCGGATGCCTGCCGGGTCTGGCAGTACAAGCTGATACCTTGGTTGTAGACTCTGACTTCTGTAGCCCTATGGCAAAGGAGAGGTCCACCTGACTCCTACCATACCTGCAGAGGAGATGTGGCGTGGAGATGTCTTCCTGATTTTCTTGGAGTCATCACAGATCCACTGCTCACAGCACTTCCCTGCCATCTTAATCAGCTTTGGGTTTGGGCACCAGACAAGGGGAGGACGTGAATTTGTGCACATGGGAATACAGCCCACAGCCCCGTTAATGCATGTGCAGTTGTATTTGCAGTTGGGCTGAAATGTCTCCCCATTGTTGTACCTGACTCCATTGAGGACACATCCTACACCAACAATCTCTGAAAGGAAAGAAGAAGAGAGAAAGACACACAGAGCACTGTTAAAATAATGGTAGCAACAAGCAGCGCTGATGTGTTTCGTTACCAAGCTGCTCCCTGGTCTAATGGAGCCAACACAGAGACACGGCAGTGCTGCGGGGCGATGTGTTCAGCGTGATGCTGAGCCAAATGTGGTTACACCATCTAGGAAACTGTTTTCATTCTGAATCACAGCAAAAAAAAGAATCTTTTAATGCTTCATGGAAAAAAGAAGTTAGAAAATAAAGTAAGTTTTATCCACAATTGCTCACATAAAAAAAATGTCATGGCATGCTGGTAAAAGATATTTGCAGTAGGAGCAATCAAAGTAATTATAACAGATACTGAGTGAAATTTGAGGTTTTCAGGGACATATGAGAGGACTACATAGAGCTGCAAATATGACACAGCTCTTCACAACACCCATATCTGTCTGAAGCAGAAGCGGGAGGACAGCCAAGGTAGCAAAGGAGCACCTAAAAGGGTGCTATATTTAGGCAACTAGATCCCACACAGTTTATCACAGAACAGTTTTCTTGGAAAATGAAGTAACACATCATAAAGCCATGAAAATTAGTATTTGATGTATACTTTAAAATAAAATTACAAAAAAGCAAGCTTTTTTATTGCCCATGAACAGGAATCACATTGACTCAAAAAGTAGAACCTTTTTTGCTTCAAAGTTATGGACAGTTATTTGGAACAAATGGCAGAAACCTTCTGATGGAAAATTCAAATTTCAGTTTCTTGTTTGGTCACATGGAGGCAGTGTGCACACACCGATTAGGTTGCTTAAGTTTTATGTCTGGTCGGAAATGGAGCTGCAACGTCGCTGCTTCAGGGCCAACACAAATTGAAATGCTGGATTAAAATCCTGCAAAGGCTTCCTATTTTTAGAATGGTCTGAATGAAAACATCAAACGCAAATCCCTTCCGTACAAAAATGAGTTGTTGGAATTTGAAGCACAGATCCAGATCTCCAGTTCATGCTCAGATCCAATTTTGATAATGTTTCAGCCTTTGTATTGAAAAGACATCACTCAGTGCTGGAGCTGAGAATTCAGTTAAACTTCTAGGCATGCACAGGGATTATGACAGTTCAAGAAAATGTAGTATTTGCTTGTGTTTTGCTATCAGCACATGCCTCCTGGACTGTGTTAGCTCAGCAGGTCTCATACAACAAGAGGTTCATCACGAGAACATCCCCACACATAGACAACGGGGCTGTTGAATGCCTTCATGCAGAACCTCACTGAGTTTGCATCTAAATTAGGCAATTTGGGAGCACGTACACATTCCTGGCCGCATGTGTACAACACTGGCCTCCCCACCTGGGCTTGTGCTCAGCACCCTGTGGTCTCTGCTTCAGTGCAGAGAAAAGTCAACAATAAAAGAACTGTAGTGGCTCCCAACAGGCTCCTATCTGGTGTCCAGGTGACCAGATCCTGGGACATACCTCAGCATGCCAGTCTAGATATAGCTTGAATTTCCCACAGTTTCACCCCACTCCCTTTCCCAACACAAGCTCCTAGCTCTTTCAGGATCTTTATTTTCCACAAATTATATTGTTTCTGAAGTCTGCAATGCACTGGATTCTCTAGACCTAACTTTTGGCATCCAGCTGCAAAACAAATTCCTCACGGCAGTTAGTCCCCAACACAGGTGTCCCGCTCTTGCCTTCACTCACCCTGCGGTCAGGGTTGTAGCTGGTATATTCAGAGTGGAGCAATGCGGCCTATATATGACCCACTGCACGAGAAAGAATATGTCGGCAGGTCCTGTCATGTGCATCTACCTGGGTGCTGAAAGCAAGGGGAAGACCACAGATTTCTATGGCAGCCAGAGACGCTTCATTTCCTAACCATGGAGGGACCTACTTCTCATGCCTCTCAGCTGCGCACACCACAATGCCCCTCGCCATATAACTGTAAATGTCACATAAGAAGGGATATATTGTTACGGCAGTAGGGATGTGAAAGTTCAGATTGGGAATCCTTCCAGACCTCACTGGTGAAGCTGGGGATCAATCTTCCTACATCACAGTACTGTTGCCACAGGCATACTGAATGCATGTATCAGACAAAATTAAATACATGTGAAACAATGTGAAGGTCTTTAAAGAGGCCTAGGAAGGCTGGGGTAGCTTTGAGACAACATCCAGCTTGTTTTCCTCTCCCAGTGCAAGACCAGTTGTAACGATGTCATCCTTGACAGATGTTTGTCTAACCTGTTCTTACAGACCTCCCATGAATGCCACAAAGACTCCAGACAATACATTTGAATGATTTCATATCCTCTTTTCTCAACATTTGATCTCTTCTATTCCTGAAAATCACTGCTTAAGCTTACAGCTCCTTGCACCTTCTCTTGTTATTTTTCCCATATCCTATAAAAATGTGATTAGGCTGCATTTTTTGCGTGCTTGTTTTTTGTGGCTGATCTAATGCAAAGCCAAGTTCATTTCTTATTACACTTCCCCTCCTTCTTCTGCTGAGGAACTGTATCATTTCTGTGAGGAACTGCCAGTTACCCTGAACCTCTTTAGTCTTCAGACTTGCCCCTTGTGGAACTTCTGCTGATTTTCTAAGTTTATTGAAGCCCATTGTCTGCAATCCTTTCTCCTGCCTGTGGATCAGTTATTCTGTCTATTAATTTCACAATCAGCTCTCCTCCAGGTTTCCTTCCACCTTTACATTTTCTATTAGTACCTCATTCATTATTATATCCCAGCCTAGAAGACAGTCCCTCTAAATGGCTTTTTCCATTTATGAATCTAAAGCCATAACCAATATGTTCTAATACCTTGCTAAACAGTCAGCATCCTTTCTGATCAGCTCTCTGTGTGTTTGTACCCATGATCCTTTCCCTTTTAATCATTCCCAGCGTAATGATTTTCAATCATGTATGTGAGATCAGATTCCCCC
Organism: Phaethon lepturus; assembly: GCF_000687285.1. Lineage (NCBI taxonomy): Eukaryota > Metazoa > Chordata > Aves > Phaethontiformes > Phaethontidae > Phaethon > Phaethon lepturus. Next base: position 12,418 of record NW_010548178.1, read on the forward strand.
CATGGTCTGGATCTCAGAACAAGCGAATATATCCTTGACGCACAAGACACTACCTCATTTCTTTTTCCTCTTCTTCTTGAATAAAAACATTCCAGTCACATGAGTTATCCCACCAAGAGTTTGTTATGACAGGCAGGAAGAAATCCTTCTGCTTCATGGCAGCCAACGTGACTGAAACCATAGTAAGATTAAGGCTCAGACCTCAGTTTGTCACTGAGAAACTTTCCTTGGAGATGACTCATCCCCGACCCTCCTGACAGGATACCAATAGGGATCCGCTATTGGGAATAAAACAAAAACATCTCCTTAATGTCATGGTTTTCATGTAGATGCCCATATTGCCTTTAAAGCCAGCTGCATCTCTATCCTTCCTTCATCCCCACCCCACTACAGCATCCCCTTCTGTTATGGGGAATACAGAATCATCTACTTGCAAATCTGAAGACCTTCAAATGCTGGTTGCTCCTTGCTCTTGGCTGCAGCCAACTCAAAATCAAGAATTCAGATGTCATTTCTCATCCAGCTAACTGCCCTAAGAATGAAGACAGCTATAAGGAAATGGAAGATGATGAATGGAGGAACTGATGAGCGTACAGCCAGGTATCTAATGAGTTAAATCTCAACCATTGCTCAGACCGATGGGAGCTGCCAATGTATATCTAAGTCAAAAATATATGTACATCACTTACGTGCACATACTCCTATTTCGTACCTAGGTCTGTCTCCACTGTAGTCACAGTACAAGCCCCTGTGGAAATCACAGGTGTCGGCCTCAGTGCAGCTTTCTCCACGCTGCTTGGCACACGTCTTGCAGCAGTTGCAGCCGTCTGTGACCAGGCTGATGCCTACTGAGCACCGAGGTGGGGACTTCGGACACTCGCACGGCCACTTACAGTACTGAGTCCGCGTGTAGGCCTCTGTCGTGGTGGGGATGGTGGGAGTCATGGTGGTGGAGATCTGGGCAATGGCCTACAAACAAAGAAACACAGCTTGGAGAGCATTCTAGAGAAAAGGGGGTGGCGAACCCTGTGGTGATTAGTCCTCATTTAAAATCTCCTCAGGTCTAAAGAGACTGCAAGGAAACCAAAGAATAAATATCAAAGAGCCATGGAAAAGGAGCAGTCACTGCTCTCTTGTAAACCCCTTCAGATACCAGCTGAGGGCAAATGCTATGCATCTTGGACTAGCACCCAAGCCTCATAGCCTCAGCCTGTTGGTACTCGGCATTTTTCAGACCTCTCCTCCCTAAACAGAGGTCTCTCTCCTTGTAGGGACACAGGTACACATGTCAAGACCCCTCTGATACATGAGAAGAAGCTGTGACGTCTTCAGTCTGTGTCACCCTGTGATGCTTGGCCCTGGCAGAGGTTTGTGCCACCTGATAGTTGTGCGTGTTCATTGAGAGATGGCACAAAGGCAGCAGTGCCCTTCAAGTCACCGAGCACAATACAGGTCATTGTGTTGTGGTGTGAAAACATGTGACATGTGGCCTTGTTTGGTCTCGTCTTCCTCAGGTTTATTCACATTTATGTGGGTCTTGCGACCAAAACATGGGACCCCATAAATCCACAAGGGGACTGGGAGCAGGCCTGTGAGCCTACCACCTTCACAGACATCCAGTCATGAACCTCTGTGTTGTGACAATGATCTGAAACCCACAGGTCTAGCACACTATCATGGACTTCATGAGGATGTCTTGGCCATTTTGTTTCTTCTTGCCATACCACTAATACCATAACAGCTGCCACCTTACAATGTCCCAGTCCTTTGACTTGAATAGAGATGGATTAGAGACAGGAAAAGATATTCTCTGAAACCAAAATCTGCCTAATGGTATGTGAATGTCTTGATAAACAAGTTCACCCACCTCTGTTTGAAAAATGTTTTGCTTTTCTCCACCACTATAACACAACACACATGCAGTTCAGCTCCCAGGAAAATTCCCAGTCCCAAGCAATGAAGCTACACTATGGCTATAACACTTTTTTAAATTAAATAATAATAAAAGGGTTTTGGGTTTTTTTGTGGTTTTG
>NW_010548179.1:0-15863 GCF_000687285.1 Phaethon lepturus
ATATATAGTTATATAATTATAATTCTAATTTCCCTGAATGAGAGAGAGAAGTATATATGTAAAATAAAACTGATACTCCTACTCCTGCTACTAATAACAACATCAATAGCTAAGAGAAGGGCATGCTTGTTTTAATTCATTATTCTTTTAAGGAACTACTGAAAATCCGCCTTTCCCCATCCCTACCACATAGAGAAAGCAAATGGATCCAGTACTTTTTCTTGGTCCTGGTTGGTTTCATCCACAGGCACAGTTAACTCTTTCTGCTGAGTTTTAGAGCATTCTGTCATGTAGGAAGTACTACAAATCAGAGAGCACGGCTGCATCTCTATGATTCAACATTGTTTATGAACAAAAGTGAATGAAATGGAAAAATGGAAGGAAAGAGGTTTGTGTTCATAGAGCAGATTCTTCTCTCCCTTTCTCAGTTTTTCCAGTCTCTTCTTTAAAATCTCTTAAAATAGTTTATGTTCTTGCATCAAAGATGTTAATGAGCACATAATGCTGTAAAGAAAAGCACGGCTCTGCTTTTTCCAAAATTTCTACAACCAACATAACATCTCTTTCGTTATAATTGATTTTCAAGTTTGTTTAAAATGTTTCACAAGGCATAACCTATTGAAATGAGTCATCTAGTTTTCAGGGTATTCTGGAAATAAAAGGTTCCTCTACAATTTAAGTGTAAAAACACTATTAAAATGTTAGCACTAGAATAACTCTGCCTAAACATGTTGAAAATGAAGTTGGATTTTTTTATTTGATAGAACAGTTCAACTCGCCATCAATTACACTCAGAGCTCATTATGTTTGTGCTGTTATAATTATCAGTCCTTTTATGTCTTAGGTCTTTCTTGTAGCTCTTTGGAAGACTATTTTGGTTTTGATGCACAGCTCCTTGTTTCACACAGGTTCTACCTCAAAAAGGATGATCTGATATCAAAATGCTGTTGTCAGCTATGAAAAGCAATCACAGCCGCCATTTTTTACATTTCTTCAAAAGGCACATAGAAGATATTTCAAAGTGTTGTATTGGAGTGTTTCACAACATTCATTTTGTTCTCTTTAAGCAATCCCCTGAAGTGGTACTTTCAACGTGTCATGGGTCCCATACGCATTGTTGCTTCTTTAAAGAACAATACTCTGAAGTTCTTACACTGTATGGCATTTTACCCCTCAAGCATTCTTATCCATATTGCTGTTGGCATATGAAGAGGTGGAATAATTTGAAGTCGGATTCTGAGAACTGAGAGTTAAAAGCAGAGATTTTCTCTATCACTTTCCTCAGTATTCATTTCTGCACGTAAGTTTATGGACTAAAGAGATTTAGTTTTTTTAATATTTTCCTTTACATATCAGCATTTTAAATAAAGCTTTCTGTACCAGCTGATTATAACGTTTGTCTGGTCTCTAAAAAATCACAAGTCCATAAAAAAGCATTATGCCAAAATATGCGATTTGAAAAGATAAATATTATGCTTCCTGAAATTCTGCTGCTTGGGCTTGGCCGCTGGGGATGTACCAGCACAAGGGTTGTCCTTTCCCACCGGGCTGCACACACTTCCTCGAGTTTCTTCTCTGCTCTGACATAATGTGACAGACTTCTATTAAATATTTTAAATCTGGCTCAAGATGTCTTCTTGATGATACTGTATTGAAATACATGCCAGACCACGGCATGAGTATGTGGATGAGATAAATACCTGCTCATTGCTTTTCAGAATGGTTTCTATATTCTTTGTATTAAGAAGAAACACATCTTGGACCATACTGTACATGAAGAAGGTCCCAGAAGTATTCTGGATTGGCTGAGAAACACCTCTGTCAGCCAACACCCCTTAGCAGTATTTTTAAGTTGTTTAAAATATCTAAGAGCTTGAAATGTGCATTGAGTCAGATGGGAGAAAGTTTGCATCCTTAGATACAGAAGTAAAGCAAGCATGAAGCATACAGAGTGTTAAACTGTTCATGGTTAAGCCTTTGATGTGGAGCTCAGTCATGATAGTATTTTTTTAAAGGGTTGGCTGGTGTAGTTCTTCACGGATGCAACGGAAAACCAAAACATTTGTTTTGTTTGGGCAACTTTTGTTTCCAGTATATTTCAGGAAAAGGCAAGTCAAATTCTTTTCTCTACATCTGTTCTGTGATATGACAGATATCTCTTCTGGCAAAAAAGTCTTACAGTAATTTGTCTTACTATCACCAGACAGGTAAATAAAGCTTGAAAAGCAGATGTTTCAAAGAACAAAACCAAGCAACACTAGACGATGTGATATACACTTAACTGTACTTCTTAGCTTCAACAGATTTTCTTTTAATAACTATAAAATAAATTATGTTTAAAAAACAGTGCTTAGAAGAAAACTTTGCAAGATTTCACATACACTCTTTTCTTCTATGTTCGCATAAAAATGTTAACAGTGTAGAAAATTAGTCAATGAGCTATAAAGTCCTGTCATAAGATGCTAAAATGCAATTGTTTAAACTGAATAGTTGTGAACATAAATGAGTAATGTCCCCTATCAACTAAATGTAAATGTGCTTAAAAACATTATGCTCTAATCAACTGCTGTGTCAGATATACACACCTCTGAAGAGATGCAATATGGAGAGAGAGATTTTAACTGAGTGTCTGTATTTTATCGAGCATACAGTCAGAAATCAAACTAATCATTACAGAAAGGAGCAGAATGTGTTAGTGACATCATGTCCTTCAAATACAGTTCATTCATAGATGAAGTGGTGTTGAGGAACCACCCAGATGAAAGTAGTTTATATCTCGTTAGGAATGCTGGAACATTTTGATCATGCCCAAGGCCAAATCATACCATTGCTGGTCAGCATACACTTGCTCATGCATGAAAAAGAGATGAGACGAGAGGTGTCACTGTATCCATTTTCTGAGTTATTTTCCCAGTAGGAATTTACCTTTCTAGGGACACCTAGTCAACAGAGAATGAGACCAAAGAAGAGGCAATCTGATACTCAGCGCATGATGTTAGATGGTCAGATATAGAATCACAGAATCACAGAATCACAGAAACACTAGGTTGGAAAGGACCTTCAAGATCATCAAGTCCAACCATTAATCCAGCGCCACCATGTCCCCTAGACCATGTCCTGAAGAGGAGGTCAATGCTGAATTGGGCATTTCAAGGTGTTCTTCAGGTACAATCATAGACTCATAGAATCTTTGGGTTGGAAGGGACATTTAAAGGCCATCTAGCCCAACCCCGCTGCAGTGAGCAAGAACATCTTCAACCAGAGCAGGTTACTCAGAGCCCCGTCCAACCTGACCTAGAATGTTTCCAGGGCTGGGGCATCTGCCACTTCTCTGGGCAACCTGTGCCAGGGTTTCACCACCCTCATTGTGAAAAATGTCTTCCTTATATGTAGTCTAAATCTACTCTCTTTTAGTTTAAAACCATCACCCCTTGTCCTGTCGCTACATGCCCTTCTAAAAAGTCTGACCCCCATCTTTCTTATAAGCCCCCTTTAAGTACTGGAAGGCTGCAATAAGGTCTCCCTGGAGACTTCTCTTCTCCAGGCTGAACAACCCCAACTCCTTCAACCTGTCCTCACAGCAGAGGTGTTCCATCCCTCTGAGCATTTTGGTGGCCCTCCTCTGGACCTGCTCCAACAGTTCCTTGTCTTTCCTGTGCTGGGGGCTCCAGAGCTGGACGCAGCACTGCAGGTGGGGTCTCACCAGAGCAAAGTAGAGGGGCAGAATCTCCTCTCTCAGCCTGCTGGCCATGCTTCTTTTGATGCAGCCCAAGGTACGGCTGACTTTCTGGGCTACAAGTGGACACTGCTGGCTCATGACAAGCTTTTAATCCACTAGTTCCCTCAAGTCCTTCTCAGCAGGGCTGCTCTCAATCCCTTCATCCCCCAGCCTGTATTGATACCAGAGATTGCCCCAACCCAGGTGCAGGACCCTGCACTTGCCCTTGTTGAACCTCATGAGGTTCACGTGGACCCATTCCTCAAGCTTGTCCAGGTCTCTCTGGATGGCATCCCATCCCTCAGGCGACACAACCACACCACTCAGCTTGTTGTCATGTGCAAACTTGCTGAGGGCACACTTGATCCCGCTGTCTAGATCATTGATGAAGATATTAAAGAGTACTGGTCCTAGTACAGACTCCTGAGGGACGCTGCTTGTCACTGATCTCCATCTGAACATTGAGCTGTTGACCACTACACTCTGGATGTGACCATCCAACCAATTCCTCATCCACGCAACAGTGCACCCATCAAATCCATCTCTCTCCGATTTAGGGAGAAGGATGTTGTTGGGGACTGTGTCAAAGGCCTTACAGAAGTCCAGATACATGACATTGGTAACTCTTCCCTTGTCCACTGATGTGGTCACTCCATCACAGAAGGCCACTAGGTTGGCCAGTAACTCATGTGTTCTCTCTCTACCTATGTTCTAAGCCAGTTCCATTCAAAAGTGGTGTTTTCTTAAATTAAGGTCACAAAACCTTGCCTCTCAGATAACATGACTATCAGCTTCTGGTGACTTCACTACATTTCTGTCTCATAGTGCAAAGGTGGTCATGGCCATGGCATATAATTTTGTTGTGGTGGTGTCCTTATGATTTTCAGGGGGGTTCACCCTCTTTCATTCATGCCAGAATTGTATTTATTTTAATATTCCCTGTTAATCTCCACAGCTGTAGTGAGACATAATGATTTTGCTCCTCTTCATGTTGCATCTTGAGTAAAATGGCTAGTACAATTTGCTTTTAATTCAGTGTTTTCAAGTGTGTATTTAACATTCTTGAGGTAAAACAAATCAGTTGGGCCCTCAGGCAACTTAGGGCTAGGGGCACCTACTTTGTGAATTTAAAACAACTTTATGGGCCACGCAGGTACACAGATGATCAGCTCAGCCAAAAGAGTGCTGCCTCTAGGCATGCACAGTATAGCATATTAGTTATCCAAGGATGTGTTCATCAGGGACACATTGGTCTTGCTGTCCTTTAAATGGGTTAAGCCATGCTTTTGTGAACACTCTTCATGACTCTGTTGCTCAAATTTGACCCAGGATATATTAAAGATATTTAAATGTGCATTTGGTTCTCATCTTCAGTGCACAGTAACACTGAATAGAAAAAAAATGCAAGAGGTCTCATGGAACCTACTTTTGTGACAAGGAAAACCTCTTAATTTCCAAAGCAGTAGCAGGAAGTAACGACAACACAATAGCAAGGCAATAACAGGATTTATGCAGATGCTTTGGCCCTGGGCAAGTCTTTTTAAATGACAGTTTTGCTGAAGCTGTTTTGAGCATCTTTCATGAAAAAGCAACAGAGGAGGATGGTGTTAGAGCTGTGGAAGGCAGGAGACCCAGAAAGCTGTGTGGAAACACAGTCCTAAATATAGTTGGGCTACTATATCATTAGCAGATTTTCTGAGAAATTTTCCTCTCCTTGAGGTCAAATTAACAAAGAGGAAAGGTTTTGGGGGGAGCAGGAGGAAAAGAGAGATGGTTTATGCACTCTGGAATTTTTTCCCACAGAATTTAGGGGGGGAGGGAAATTTCAGATTAGAATTTTTGCAACAGCATTTTATCTCCTCAAGTTTGTGGAGAAGTTTTGGACCATATATTTAGTTGTCGGATTGTTAGACGAGGCCTTCCATGTGGTAGTCCCATCAGAGCCCTTGCCATGTTTGGGGCCTGCAGTGTACTTTGAAACATGTGTGCCCACTGTTATTACGTGGAGATAACCTGCAGTATATTTTTATCTACGAAATGCTTTGTGCATTGAATATCAAGTCTGACAGGCAAAGAAGCGATTTCTGTGGTGCTGGTTCTTACTCCCTGCTATTACAGAGAAACAACTCTTTAATTGTTTTACTTGCATAACAATTTCTCTAGTGAGTAAAGAGATACAAGAGATTTCAAATGAGTTGACCTTGCTATTAATATACCTAGCTATAGCTGAGAAAAACAGAATTATACTAGTTTTGTCAAGCTGGCCATAAAACTGAAATTCTCAGACTGAAAATGCTGCAATTGCCACAGAATGCTGAAATGTCAGCTCATTTCTTTGCAAATCTAACCTCTCAGTAATTGTAAACATAATTTGATGGAAAGTCCATTGGAACAATTTGCTGATCTCTGACATTCTTATTATGTATAATGCTTTGCAAAACATTATCTGAAATTATCTAGTATGGAATTTTTTTATCAGAATGGCTGTTGTGATCTTGTTTTTGAGATAAAGAAAAAATAAATTATTAGAGGAACACAAGGCCCTTTATATCACATAGGGTTTTCCTCTGCCACCATACAGCTGCTTTCTGTGGTATAATTTCTAAGGTTTTATGTGAACTCCTGCTCCTTGATTCAAATGTGCCTGTTACTAGAAGGTAGGAGAAAAGTAATCGGAGAGCCTGTTGAATTTTTGATAGTATGGATATAACAGTGATGGCAACAATGTAAGACAACACAGAAAGAACAGTACATCCTAAAGCAATAGCAGGATCTTAGCATCCATCTGCAGGTTGCTGGTTTATTATTAGCTCTGTTCTTTTTAAGGTGCAGAAATCTGGAAAAATCTGCTTATCCTTTTTTTTTTTTTTTTTCTTGTGTGTTCCTCGTTTTGGTGGCTTGTGACCCGTTTCCTAGAATTGTAGAATAATATAAGTTATAAGGGACCTCTGGAGATCATCTGGTCCAAGCTCAGCTCAGGGCCACCCTACACCAGGTTGCTCAGGGCCTCATTCAAGTGAGTTTTACATGTGTCTGAGGATAGAGAACCCACGGCATCTCTGTGTAACCTGTTCCAGTGTTTGACCATCCTAGTGGTGAAAAAGAATTTCTTAATATCTAGTTTGAATTTCCAGTGTCCCAGATTGTGTCCATTGCCTCTCATCTTGCGCACCTCTGGTAAGAGTCTGGCTCAGTCATCTCTTCTCTTTCCCATGTAGCAGCTGAAGATAGTAATCATGTTTCCTCCTTTAGCGCTCTCTTCTTAAAAATTAAAAAAAAAGTAATTCTCTAAGCATCTCCTCATACATTATGTGCTCCAGCCCCCAACCACCTTGGTGATCCTTACTGTCTATGAGTGCAGGCAGCCTGACTGGCTGACCTCTGCAGGGTATGAATTTGCTGCTCTCTTATTTTTGTGTATCATTCACCAGGATTGTCATATTTAACACATGTGAAATATCTTATATGATGGCTTATATTTGTAGAGCCATGGTAATTTTTGGAACAATACTAGTTTATAGTACCACGAAGATTTAACTGCTTATACCCTATGTGGCGTGTTTAAGCCCCAGCCGGCAACTAAGCCCCACGCAGTGGCTCACTCACTCCCCCATGGTGGGACGGGGGAGAGAATCGGAAGGGTAAAAGTGAGAAAACTCGTAGGTTGAGATAAAGACAGTTTAATAGGTAAAGCAAAAGCCGTGCACGCAAGCAAAGCAAAACAAAGAATCCATTCACCACTCCCCATGGGCAGGCAGGTGTTCAGCCATCTCCGGGACAGCAGGGCTCCATCACCCATAACGGTTACTTGGGAAGACAGACGCCATCACTCCCAAGATCCCCTCTCCCCCTCTTTCTTCTTTGTCCCAGCTTTATATACTGGGCATGACATCATACGGTATGGAATACCCCTTTGGCCAGTCTGGGTCAGCTGTCCCGGCTGTGCCCCCTCCCAGCTCCCCGTGCACCCCCAGCCTGCTCGCTGGCAGGCCAGCACGAGAAGCTGGACTGTCCTTGACTGCTCAACAACAACCCAAAATCTCAGCACGTTGTCAACATTTTCTCATCCCAAATCCAAAATACAGCCTCACACCAGCTTCTGTGAAGAAAATTTAATCTATCCCAGCTGAAACCAGAACACTATGGCAGCAATGAAAGGCACAAATGTCCCTTGAAATACCTGACATGTTAATGTGCTTGCACGGTTACTACAGTTATGAAGAGAAAGTGCTGTACCTATAGACACTTTATTTTAAAACAGTAATATTTCATGGCTCTTTTATTGTGATTGTTGTGATTTCTTTTGTTGCTCAGTTGTCACGACAGTGGTAGGATTACCTTGTAATACCGTTCACTGAAACCTTGACAGCTAGATGCAGGTTTGCTTGCCTCATGTAATTTTGAAGTTCCAAACTGTATTGTTGCGTTTGATTAACATACAGATAAAGGAACTAACCTTTAAATGCTCCCCTGAGATTTTAGGAAGTTTAGTGTAACTAAATATAAAGAAGTTTTAATCATAATTTTCTAAGTTTAATTGTAATGCATGCATTATTAGCACTTATTAAAAAGTAGACATTACTGGGATGAAAAAGAAAACTGAAACCAGGAGATTATAGCTGTTCATTTTTTAAACATTAATTCTCTGCTACCTTCTTGCATCAGCCGACCTACATCTTCAATGATTCTATTATTAAAATGGAACAACTTTTCCTGTTAAATTCAGGGTTATTTATGAGCCCAAGGGTTCATGTGGACCTGTTTAACAATGTTTAACAACTTCCCTAATATTTCTCTGTTTGTTTTCATAATCTGGAAGTATAGTCATCCTATTTCTGTCTTATACCCGTATTTCTGTTTATTTTTATCTTCATCAATTATCTGGTGTGAATTACTTTTAGTAATGTAGCTGTGTAAGTCTGTCTTGTTCAGTCTCATCTCCTGGAAATAAAGGTATCCAGCTATTAATTGCTTCACCATACACACACATAATAATAGATGCTCAGTTTCCTTTTATCCAAAAAATATATCCAACAAAAGCTTAGTAAAAGTGAAACCCACAAAAGTCCATTTCAAATGTTTTTCAATACTATTACGTATAATCCTGTTTGTAAGGACAGGTGAAGTACCTGTCTCACCCCTACTACCATGGTATCTCAAAATCATTCATTGTTCTATGAGTCATTCTATGAGTCAAGATCATTCATTGTTCACGAGTCTCAATTTATTTTAAGGCATCTGAGGCACAGCTAAAAAAACCACTTTGCTCAAGCACACACACAGGAATTTGTTGCATGGGAAGGATTTAAACCTGATTTTCCAGGCTTATCCCTGGAAAAATTAGCCTTCCTCTCAAAGGGTGTCACCAGCGTGGTGTCCTGGAGGGACACCTCACCAACCTCGAGGCCTTGCTGGTTGCTGTGAGCAGATGAAGCCATCACTAGGCAGAGCAAGTGTACATTTTTATGGTTTTCCTGGACTGCAAATTGTAAAAAAACCCTTTCCACCTTAAGTACTGAAAGAGATTTTGCAGGAACAGGCCATGTGCTGCATCTTTGGCCCAGGTGACGAGAGCAGCGCTTTGATGAGAGGCTGCTACCAGCAAGAGGGGCTCTCTGGTTATGACTGCCCAGCACCGCAGCCTCGCTGCTGCTTCTGGCGCCAGACCCAGACACGCTGGTGTCAGAGAGATGCTGTCGCATTGGGCTCTGAATTAATGAATCTCACCTCTGCAGGAGGAGGAGCAGCTTGCTAAAGCTTTCCAGAGGGCAAGGAAGGCTAAAAACACTGCTTCCCACAGCTAACGGAGTCCTAGGTCCTTCCTGAGTTTATCTCTCTCCTTTGGTAGCCAGTGTCCTGTAAATTGAAGCTGGGATCTAACACACCAGTTCCGGCTCAACAGAAGCACTTAATCCTGTTTTTAAGTCCCATTTGTTGCAAACTCACGGTTTAGTGAATCAAGGGCTGTAACACTAGCAAACTTGAAATATCCACATTTGGCTTCATACGCTCAACCTTTCAGAAAGAATCTCTGTTTTTCAGCTGAATACCGGCTTCATATTGGGATTTATGTTGTTATAGACGTTAGTGAGATAGTCATAACTAAAATTTTGCTGACTAACAAAACCAGCATTGAACAGAATGTCATGATGATTGGAATCGCATTTTTTGAGTGCATCTTTATTTTTAACTAGTTTAAGCACACAGAATGCTTCAGAGAGAAATGTCATGTCCCTGACATGGCTATAATGTAAAGGGAACAGACTAATTAGGAAGGAAGGGAAAAATGAAAGAGATAAAGACAAGTTGCTCAGCCGTGGCATTAGGAAGAGTCATGTTAATTCCAGCGTTGTTTGGAACATTGTTTTTTGCTTTCACTTCTTTGTATTCATGCTTTCCTAAAGAGACAACGAAGTTTTTAGAGACCTTTTAAAAGGAGATGTCATTTCATGAACCACTTCAGTTGAATAAGAATGGATGCCAAATGATGTAAGTTAATGAGACAATTTAGGGTGAAGGGATTATATGGAAAATCTCATGCAGTTAAAACAGAAAAAGAACTGAATAGGGAAAGGAAGGGAATGTTACTTATTGGAGTGATGAAATAGGAGGTGAGCAGAATATTTCTAAAGCAAAAAATGCCAAGAGATGTTCGCCAGGTTCATGAATGCTTCCAAGAACTTTTTCCAGATCAATGGCTAGAATGAAACCAGTTTTAACCACTGCACTACAAAGATGCTGTCATTTTAAGAGCTGTAGAGCAACAAGGGCTTTCTGCTGGTCTTTACAACAAGAATTCAAAGGGCCAAAGCTCTCCTTGCTGGGCAGCACCTTGATTTACACAGAGTGTCCTAGTACATTTTTTGGGCAGAATGAGTGTTCAACAAGAAGGACAAATGTGATACTGTAGATCAGAAATACCTGTAGTTTGTCTAGGGGGGGATATTTGTCTTTTTTTTAAAAAATGAGCACTGGTATTTTCAATTTTGGATTAATTTTGTTGTTGTTCTGTGAGTTGTAAACCTGAAGGAGCTCTAAATCATAAGAAAGAATAGCCCTTCTAACCACAATTTGTTGCTCTGTGAATATCCCACACACATTTTTTCCCAGCCTTTCTTCCTTACAGCAAGTTTTTTAAAAGACCTTCAGTAATGTAGTAAATTTTGACTCTCCACACATTGCAACTGCAAGCAGATGTGTAAAGTAAATGGAGACATGGCAGCACCATTTTCTATTTTTCCCTTGAAATTTCTATTGTTTCATTTGCAGGTAGCTGGTTGGGGTTTTTCTTTAATGAAGGACCCTAGATCTCTGAATTTCTGCTCAGGGAGAGGCCCGCATTTTTTCAGCGGATAATTTGAAACTACTGACATACTTTGCAGGACTTTTCTGATTTTGAAAGTTCTGCTCAAGAACAGTTCCAGCACACCACTTAGACTTATTTCCCCAGCATTAGACTTTTTACAGGTTTCCAGCATCAGGAACAGTCTCAGGCTACTATTAAATTGGGTTTGCTGTCTTCAAATAGTGTGAGCAGAATCGGCATTTAGTAAAATAAACATGGCCCCATTATTTCTTAATGCTTTGCTTAGCAACTCTAAGATTGGACCACGCCTCCTATACTCACAGTAGGCAGCACTTAAGCAGTGAGTAATATTTCTGTCTGCCGTAGTCAAGTAATCCCAAATGTAAGTCATTTACAGGACGGCATCAGGGACTGTTACAAGAGACATATTCTAATATGTCACTGAAAATCAGCCTGCCTCTGCATGTTTGATCAACAGCCAGATGGAGGCTTTTATCACATTTATTTAATCTGAAATATACGTAGTAATTACAGTGGACCTCTGATTTTTTCAGTCCTCATTGCTGTCTCAAGAGAAGGTAGGAAATGAATCTGTCAGTTGCAAACTGGTGCGGATGTGACACCCTTAGTAGAATCCGCATGTGTTGAAGCTAGCGGTGTTGACAATAGAGATCATGAGTGCTGCTGGAAAACAATGTGTGCTGCCAAGTTAAAAAAAAAAATAGGCCTGTAACCCAAAAACTGTGTAGCTTTATTTTTTTATGAATACAAAAAGCCTTTAGGAAAGCAAAGATCAACCTTATTCTTAGCAAATCCATTACCAATCAATGGCATTAAGAGTAAACTGTCTCTTACTAATAGCTGGATGGTATTTAACTTTAAGGCATCTGAAAACAACAGTGTCTTAATGTTCCCAGAGGAGAATTTGGTTAAGATATTGAATTCTGTCAAGCATGTCGTTATTAAATGGGGAAAAATATTGTTGCTACCATTAGTACAGAGTTGGCATAAAGAATGGATAGCATTCAATTAAACCACAGGCGAAAATGCAAACAAATTGAAGGTAGTTTCACTGCCTGGACAGAAACTTCACTAATGGATATTGCCATTGTCCCAAATTTACATAAGATTTTATGCCCTAATTAAAACAGCTATAAAAGCTGCCTGACATATTAACAGGGGTGCTCACCTTCCTATCAATAATTTACTCTTCTGTTACTCTGTGCATTACAACAGACTGTCACTGCTAATGTCTCTCACATTTCTCTTTCTGAGACGAGCTGGGTCAGTCAACAGCCTCTTTTGGATCAGTTACCCTAACCCCAAGTACACCTAGCTAATCTTCTAGAGGTACATTGACAGATAAAATATGCTATTAACTGCCAAAGAGGAAATTCTGTTACAATTACTCATACTGAGTAGTCCCACGACAGATTAAATTGCTATTCAGCATGAATAAGGTGTCAGATTCTGTCTGTAAGTGGCTGGTTTACTGGGGTGTTTTGATGTCATTATAGGTTTATAATTATTCTAATCTGATTTGGCGAGAAAAAAATTAGTATGACAAGCATAAAGAATTCATTTGAACAATAGGTTTTCTTCCACCACGGAACAAATTTTAATTAGAGCTGTTCTTCAATTAAATTGAAGATGCCCTTCTTGGTTTTAAAAGTCTCATGAACATTCAGTACAACGTACCTTGTGCAACTGTGAATCTGTTCGTGCCCCTCTGATCCTTATACAACCACGTATGTTCTCAGCTAACTTTGTCTGTGACTGCTTTGCCGGTGAGAAAGCCTTCTCCTCCCTAGTTTCTGCCATCGGGAACAGCTTTGTCTCTATCTCCACACTTCGCTGAACTTCTCCATTTGTTTCATACCATTTCACAGCTGAAAGCATGCCTTTCTTGCACTGCTTACTTGAGGTAGTATTTATTATTTGAGCACTGCAGTGGTACCGATTAGCTCTGAGAAGCAATCTGTGAGGGAGTTTGTGTAACAGATAGCATTAAAACAAAGCCGCAAAAAAGTCCCAGTGGAAACATTTATACTACTTTCTAGTAGGCTTAAGCTATTGGGACTTCTTAAATTGGGATTTCTTAAATGCTTTGAACAATTATTGTCTTAGCAATCTCACCATAGTTCATGATGTGTAGTCGTGGCGATAATGCGTTGCTTTCTCATAGCATGAGGAAGGTGAGACGGCCAGAGACCGTCGGAGAGGCTGGCCCCAGCCCCTGGGACAGCAGGCACCGGTAGCTGCCCGCGCTCAGAGAACTCTGCTGAGCGCACGCCCTGCGCTCCCTTCCCACACCATCGTGTTCATACTCTCTTTAGCAAACCGAAGTCTGTAGGACGTGACCAAAAGCCACAATTACAAGGTACTACAAGGAAGGGAGCAGAAGAGTACATTGGCATCTCCAGTTTCTGTGTTAGTTAAAGAATGCTTCATTATTTGTATAGATAATTAACTTCTGATGACAGGAAAAGGGGTTGTGCAGACACACCCCTACTCCAGCTGGTGCCTGTCCTTTTTTTGATGAAGAAAACCAAGAAGAGCAGAGATCCTCCTATATTTATTGATGGAAAGTCATCAGAGGAAAGATGACACTGATGAAATGTGTTTTTTCTCACAAAGTAGGAAGTCATGCATCTTGATTTTCTGGGTAGGGATGAGTTCTTCCTTTTGGTTTTTTGTTGTTTTTGTTGGGGTTTTTTTAAGTATCTAATAGGCTGAAATTTCCAAACATCAATCTGCTTTCTTTTGTTTTCTGCAATGGAGACACTGAGCATTCTAGAACTTCACAAGAAGACAAAAATTAAAATGCTGAAAGCAGAGTTAAGGCATCACCTGCCTGCTGCTGCAGCCCATAGTCGACTCTTTCAGGGAGAGAAACTCAACAGGGACATTCTACAGTCATCTGAAACGGTTGTCTCTTGCCCTCCAGCCTCTTATTTCAGTAGCCAGAAGTTATAGCTGGACAGACTGCAAGTACTTCTTCAAACGCTAACTTGACTTAATTATCCTCTACAGAAGACAGGATAAAGGCAAAAATTTGCAGATTTTAGTTCTTTTTTCCTAAGACAAAGGCTGAAGCAATTAATGGGTTTATTGATGGACAAAAATATAAGTTGTCAATAAGAAACATCTTTTATGTGCTCTAATTAGAGGAACTGTTTGCTTCAGGAAACTGGAGCTTTTAAAGCAACATTAAGGAAAAAAAAAAGAAAATTGAAAAAAAACTTTAAAAAAACTGTGCCAATGACACACGGCACAAAATCTGGAATGAGGCTCTTAAGGACCTTGAAAAATGTTGTTAAACTTTTCGTCTTAATGTTGTAGGTATATAGGTATACAGCTTTCTTATTAGCATTGCAAAAACCACATTTGCAAAATAAATAGGCATGGGTAATGCTTTTATTTACCTTTGACAAGGGCCGCCTACATACAAATACATGCCAGAAGACATTTGGGCTTTTCTCTCCACTGAAAGAAGTCTGAGGTTGACGAGAACAGCATCAACTCCTCAAAAGGAGCTGTGGGTTCAGCTGCTGAAACATTAATGTTGGACTTTTATTCTTCTGGGATGTGGGCTCTTCTTAATAGGACTGTATATATAATTCAGTGCTGTGAAAAAAAACACTTAGAGGCAAAATGTGCTAAATGTGCTACTGCAGTAACATGGGAAGAAAAGGATATCAATTCCTTTGCAGTTTTAAAAGTAAACTTTTTCCTGCTTGTCTTCTCTATGGTTGATGGTGTTCTACTATTAAAATAGCGGTTTATATATGCTACATATTAGTACATTGTTTTATTCTTCTTTGCTTCAGGCACTGAAGGAAAAAGAAGCTTGTCACATATTTTATGTTCAGAACTGGTTAATAACAAAACACATTTTCAACAAATTTCACAGCCAGCCCCTTTGGGCAGCTACTCTTTGCAATTTAAATGAAGGTGCAGAAACTTTCTTTCCCCCCTTAACAATACTTTCACAAGTTTCGTGTACATGTATTTTAGTGGTTAGCAGTGTATTACAAAATGAGATTAAAAGTATCTGTTTGAGCACTCCAGGCCAGGCAAGGGAAATTGAACTCTGGGGTGCCCAAATTAAGATGCTAAAATGGGTAAATTCTACTTACCAGCATTTATCACGGACAGCACTACTGCGGCTTTTCCTAAAGCAAATACCTTGTCAGCTATCACTCCAGTCGTACCTCCTGTCCATATCATGAGTAAATTCTTACTGATGTTAGACAAATTATTGAGGGTTTTTTTGTTAATTTTTTTCCAAAGCTTACATTTGTGGGACAGTTAAAAATTATACGGACTCTATGGTTCAATCTGGTGAATGATATTAGTCTAAATGCATTTTAAAAGCCAAGTTTGTTCCATCAGCTGCAGAACAAAGTCTTCACTGGTTTCCAATGAGATTGTGCCTCGTGGTTGACTGCCTTTTTACCTGAATTATATAAATACTGCAGTGTGAGCTGACCCATTATGAGACAAGAGGGAAGAGAAGCAGGAAGAGTGGGTGTGGGGGGAAGAGGAAAAAGGTGAGGTGGGAAGGGCTCAGATGTTACAGATGCCACCTAACCATGTGGAAAGCTTCAAACAGGATCTGTGCTGTATTGGACACAAAAGTACTCACAATGGAGAGAAATCTCTAATGAAACATTGATTCTTGGACACAGATTTGACTGAAGCTTTTGTCTCTGTTAGGGTTTTCTAAAGGCATCCTTCCTACAGGTTCTCTGATACCTAATAAGCTCTGAGCTCCTGCAGCAACGTGTCCTCTCAGGTTAGTTATGGGAAAACAATAATCTTGAGATCTTTACTGTC
>NW_010548180.1:0-14262 GCF_000687285.1 Phaethon lepturus
GGTCCCTTCCAACCCCTACTATTCTGTGATAGTTTCCTCTGTTGTCACAAAAGCAGCAGCTGCATTCTAAACTTGCAGGAAATGCCAGCGAAACTCCTGGAATATTTACTGCTCCTCTAGCATAGGCTGAGTCATATTAGCACCAAGATGCTGGGAAACCTGAAATGCTCTTAGAAATACTGTCTCTGTTGGTGAATCAAAGACCAAGGCCTCCTGTCAACTTTCTATAGGCCTAGGAAGTTCACTGGCCTCCCTCACCATTCAGGGGAAGTGTTAAACTGATGAAGCTGCCCAGAATTGCAGGAGAGAAAGCAAGGAAGGTTGCTATGGAAAAGAACCAAGTATTAGTATTTGATAGGTTTTAATGACTACCCTCAAACTCATCTCAGCCGTATGCCAGTCATACCCATTCAGTTCAGTCCCTAATTCTAAGATCTTCATAGTTTAGTGGTGGACTTGGCAGTGTTAGGTTTAGGTTGGAAAAGACCCTTGGGATCATTGAGTCCAACCATAAATAATTCTGTGATCTATAGCATACTGAGTAGACACGTATGCTACTATCATGAGTGCTGAAGTTTGCAGCAAGCCTTCCCAACAGCAGAAGAAAACTAGTATCCATGCAAACCCTGCATTAGCAACAAATTACTTGAATCAACATGTACTTCTCCAAGAATCAAAACTAGGATCTTTTGCAGGCAAAGACAAAATTAAAAATGTTGCTAACAGGTGTACAAGAAGGCCAGTCAAGGTAAATATACGAGCAGCCTTAAGTATGAGCTTCATTTTCCCATTGGGACCTAACACAGGGATGGTCCACCACTACTTATTGCAGTTGCTCATGGTTTTGCTATACCACAACCACAGAAACAAGGAGCTGCAAACAGCAAGTCTCACTCATGCGCTACATAGATGACCATCCTATAACAAGCACAGGGAGATTTTATCTGGTCAGTGTGAATGCTCCCTCTGCTGACACCAGTACCAGCACCACTGGTTTCTTGTTAGGAACCTCAAGCACTGTTGAGAAGCAAGTTGAGTAAACTTGGTTTTCTCAGGCCCTGGAGTTTACAGGCCAAAATTTGAGGCATAGTTTTAAACCATTCTTCATTTTAGAAGATATTTGCAGTTGTGAACACCGCCCTCATTTTCCACTTAGTTCAAGAGAGGTGAAAATTAGTGACAATTCCCCACCCCATTCCCAGTGATAGAAACAAACCAGAGCAACAGGAAGGGCTAGGCTGACCCCTGCTCATATCATGATGTTTGCAATTAGCACACAAACATGCTCATTAACCAAACGCACTGTAGCCTGACTCTGCCAACACGTGGAGCAGCAGCTGAATCACAGCTGATGAGGGCTAGAGAGAGCCCGAGTTTGATGCAGTAGACATTTGTGGAGTCAGTCCAGCAAGATAAAACCCGTTTTCTAACTCTGTATGTTATGAGTTCACACTCTGACCAGAGTAACCTGCCAGGTACAATTGCATGTAGCACCACCAAGGCTCATGATAGGAAACCAGCAAAATTTCTGCTCAGTACAAAAACAGCCTCGATGTTCCCCCCACCCCCTCCACCCCTGATTTGTTTTAGCCAGTTTTTGCTATATTTTCAGCTGGTCATTTTTATAAAGAAGGGTAGGACCAAAGTTTTCCACACTGCATGAAGGAAGATTTAGAGAAGCGTTACGGAGTACGTATGTTACCCCTTCAGAGAACATGAACCATTGTTTGACAGTATTTGAAGTGTTAAGAGTGGCTTTGCTGTTACGCATGATATTCTACCACCTCCCCATTACAAGTTTCTGGATCACTCAGCTACAGGCAAAAAATCCTAGAGGCACAAAAATTAGAAGACAAACAGTTTATATGCATTGTCATGAAGATGTAATAATTTTCTGAGGATATTGTTAGTACTGTCCACCTCAAATGTTTAGGAAGTAATTCAATGGAAAACAATACAGGAATAGCTGAGATTTTTAATTTATATACCCATTCGACACACTTTCCACTTAACCATGAAGTTGATCTCTACACAGCTATTGTATCCCTTCTTATCAACGCTGGTTTAATACAATTTTTGCCCACGAGTACATGCACATGAAGCAATAAATCACAGTAGTTTGTACCTCTTCCACAGCCAAGCCAAGGGCCAAAATACCAGGTTTGGATGACACTGACCTGCCACAGCTGCTGTCAGGCATTGGTGTCATTTGAGAAACAGGCAACATATGGGGAGCAAGCAAGGCCTCTATAACCTTGGAGAGCTTTTGCATCAATCATTTCCAAGTTTTAAATGCCAAATGTTTGAAAATGAGAAATGAAGGTGTTTACGCTCCCAGCCCACTGCAGCCAGTGCTGCTGTAGCAGGGTAAGTGGGAAACGGCTCGGTACAAAAGTGCTTAGAATACACATGCAAAAAGTGGCAGCATGTAACGAAATGAAAACGTTGCCTCAAAATGCTGCTGGAATAGCACAGCTCTTGTTTCCAGGGGTGGAGGCAAAATTGAAGCACCGCAAAGGTACACTTGTAGAAAATTTTAGCAGTTCTTAGTATCTTGTTTCTGTAACTCATTTGCCCTTGGCTAGAAAGAAGAATTTTTAAACACATACCAGCTGTTCATAATTTTCCTGAACTTACTGGTTTGGTGGCGTTTGCATTCTGTAGCTGTATCATGCTTCTTCCAGTAAGAGACCAAGGAACTTCCGTCTACTTTATTTATGGAAGAGATGCTATTGCCAACATGTATGGTCTAGTTCAAATACAAGTAACAGGACTTCTAGGTCCTGCATACCTTAGCATTAGAGTTAGGTATGTCTTATAATCCTTCTTGGACACCGATGGGAAGATTTAGGAAAACCATGTCAACAGAAAAAATAACCTAAAGTGTCAGGAAGGACTTAAGTCAGATTTGGTGACTCTGAGGTGAGGTCTGAGCTCTATTTATAATGAAAATGTACCTGGTTCAGATAATAAGAGATTTTAAATTTTGCTCTGGGTTCCTCTATCAGAACAAAATATTTTGTCTCGTTTCAAAGGCAGCCCAGATACAACAGTGGACAGGCAGCACTGATTGATGGCTCCTGTGGTATCTATTACAGGGCATCTGTCACACATATCCCTGGGCTGTTTCTCACCGCTGTTGTTTTAAAGATGACAGACATGTTTTCATTCAGAAGGGTTGTCTATTTATATCCCCTAGACACAGCTTCTTTCACTGCTCTGTAGAAGCTTTATCCAAACAGGAAGGAGGCCTGTGTAATCTGAAGGATGCTTTCCCCACTGAAATGATGTATACAGGCATGTCTGACCGGGAGGGCATGGGGGGCAAAGCTGAAGTTAGGGCTAATCCATAAACATTGGTCCCAGTTAGCTGTGCCATGCCTTTTAGCCAGGGAGACACACTCACTTTGTCAGAAACAGTGCGTGAAAAGTAGCACCTAAAAGTTTATAAGCATGTTCTAAAAAATTAAACCAAGAGGGAAAAATTCACCCGGGACCAGCCAGGCACTCTCCTGGGCACTGCAGTGAACAGCAGATAGCCTTCCCAAGTCAAGAGTGTCCCAGCAGCAGGAGGGAATGTGTGCATGACACATCTAAAGATGAGCACTTTGCACCACACCCAGCCACCAGAATAACCCCTTAGTTATCGGTCAGGGCTGTCTCCCCACTCTGTGGGGGACATGGAGCTGTCTGAGGGCTCCTCAGGTACCATGGTGATGGCTTTTTGCTCTGGACCCCAAACATTGTTCTAAACCTGCACCAAAGCCTTCCTGCAGGTTAGCCTGCTGCTGGAGAAATGTGTTACACAGACAGTGTGTTGCTGCTCACCAGCTCACCCTGCAGACACAACAGGACAGACACCTGAAGATTGTCTCTGTAGAAAGCCACTTAAAAGAAATCCCAATTTCCATAGAATAATTTGGAAGGAACCTCTAAAGGCCATCTAGTCCACCCCCCCTGCCATGAGCAGGGACATCTTCAACTAGATCAGGTTGCTCAGAGCCCCGTCCAGCCAACCTTGAATGTTTCCAGGCATGGGGCACCTACAACCTCTCTGGACAACCTGTGCCAGTGTTTCACCACCTTCATTGTGGAAAATTTCTTCCTTAGATCTAGGATAAACCTGCCCTCTTTTAGTTTAAAACCATTACCCCTTGTCCTATGGCAACAGGCCCTGCTGAAAAGTCTGTCCCCATCTTTCTTATAAGCCCCCTTTAAGTACTGGCAGGCTGCAATAAGGTCTGCCTGGAGCCTTCTCTTCTCCAGGCTGAACAATCCCAACTCTCTTAGCCTGTCCCGATAGGAGAGGTATTTCATCTCTCTGCCCATTTTGGTGGCCTCCTCTGGACCTGCTCCAACAGGTCCGTATCTTTTCTGTGCTGAGGGCTCCAGAGCTGCATGTAGGACTCCAGGGTGGGTCTCACCAGAGCGCAGTTGAGACTCTCCCTCAACCTGCTGGCCACACTGCTTTTGATGCAGCCCAGGATACAGTTGGCCTTTTGGACTGCAAGCACACATTACCAGCTCATGTCCAGCTTTTCATCCACCAGTACCCCCAAGTCCTTCTCAGCAGGGCTGTTTTCAATACCTTCATCCCCTAGCTTGTATTGATACTGGGGGTTGCCCTGACCTAGCTGCAGGACCCTGCACTTGGCCTTGTTGAACCTCATGAGGTTGATGTGGGCCCATTCCTTGAGCTTGTCCAGGTCCCTCTGGATGGCATCCCATCCCTCAGGCATGTCAGCCACACGACTCAGCTCGGTGTGATCTGCAAACTTGCTGAGGGTGCACTTGATCCCACTGTCTCTGTCACTGATGAAGATATTAAAGAGTACTAGTCCCAACACAGACCCCTGAGGGACACCATTTGTCACCAGTCTCCATCTGGACATGAGCCATTGACCACTACCCTCTGGGTGCGACCATCCAAGCAATTCCTCATCCACCAAACACTCTACCCACCAAATCCATCTCTCTCCAATTTAGAGATAAAGATGTTGTGAGGACAGTGTCCAAGAACTTACAGAAGTCCAGATAGATGACACTAGTAGCTCTTTCCTTGTCCACTGATGTAGTCACTCCATCATAGAAGGCCACTAGGTTGGTCAGGCAGGACTTACCCTTGGAGAAGTCACGCTGTCTGTCTCCTGTCTCACATGTTTTCATGGGGCCTTAAGTTGGCACAAACTTGTTTCTGACTTTTTTTCCTGATGGAAATTTAGGGGGAAGACAATATGCTCCCCAAGGAAAAAAAAAAAAACAAAAAACACCAAAACACACTCCCAAACAACCAACTTTTCTGTATCAGTGGAATTCTTGCTAATGACTTCAAAAAGGCCAGGATTTTGCAGTGATCTGAGGGTTATAAATATGAGTACCGAGCAAAAATTTTGGGTCATCCCTCTTGTATCTATTTCTGGTCTTTCCAGGCCCCATCTACCAGAAAGATCAGTATTACAAGTTAATCTAAATGCAATTGTCTGAGCACTCAGTTTCAGTTTCAACACAGTTAAATTCTTCCCAGTGAAAATGATGGGCTTGCTGTTACTTTAGCTCTCCCTGAAATTACTACTTTAATAGTACAGATTCACTGCAAAACACTTATTCTTTATAATGATTTAGCAAATGAGAATCTGGCCAGGTATTAAAGCACCAACTTCATTAGTTCACTGCAGGGAGTTGTGCAGAAGACACCCTCATAGCTTATGCTTTAAGCCCAACAGTAATACCACTAAACAGACAGTCTTAGCTTGTCTTTTAAAAAAAATTAAAAAAATAAATCACAATGACCTGTTAAGACTCACTGAATTTCCTGTTTTTCCCATAATTTTTCACTGTATCTGGATACATCTGAGGAGTTGAAGATATGTTCTTAATGCCTTAAACCAATGTATGTTCACCCATCTAATTATTTCTACGTGTTTCCTTGAGCAGCGTAAGGAGCAGTTAGCCAGTAGATTTAAAGAGTATTGAAGACATTGCTCAGAGCTAAGGCAGCAGTGCACTTTTTCCTTCCCATAGAGGCAAGCCGCAAAAAAACTGGACATTGATGATCAAGTAATGTTTCTGCAGAGTGGTGATATAATTCAGACACAAAACACTTTCTTCCACATACCATCATGGACCGCCACCATCTCCCCTGCGCAAGCTGAAGACCCACAGTAAGAGGGAAAGCTTTAGCCATCAGTGCGTTACAGACAGAAAGCAGGAGATATTGAAAGAATCACTAAAGAAACACTTTCCCTTGGAACAAGGGCAAGTTAGCCTGGTATTGAGTTCTTTAC
Organism: Phaethon lepturus; assembly: GCF_000687285.1. Classification (NCBI taxonomy): domain Eukaryota; kingdom Metazoa; phylum Chordata; class Aves; order Phaethontiformes; family Phaethontidae; genus Phaethon; species Phaethon lepturus. The sequence goes on from NW_010548180.1 coordinate 6,285, forward strand.
TACCTCTTGCTTCCACATGCACAAATCTTCCAACTGCTTAAAACCCCAGACCTTGAGCTCTCATCCCCTCAGGGCTTAGGGCTGCCATTACAGCCTGCTATTCCCCGTCACTCAAGTTGGGTGTAAAACGTACCCAGGAGGTGAGATTGGAGTTTCAGCATCTCCTGATCATGCTACCTTCAGAGAGACAAAAGCCACACTGGTGTAAACAGTATTTTCCCCACTCCTCCATCTGTTTCGAGTGGCTATACAGGCTATGCCATCTCCACTTCCACAAGTGGGCTGGTTCTTATGAGCCCAGCCGCCTCAAGCTGTTACTAGCTATTACGCTACTGATGATCATTCTCTCAGGCACATCTTCGGCGAGAAGCTTGAATTTGCAGATGCTCTCTGCCTCCCAAGCTGGCTCTGCTTGAGCTGACCCATAACGTCTGGGATGCCAAATGCCCATTACCCTTGGCTTTCACCACAGCAGCACGCGTACCCCACCGACGACACCTGCTGAGGAGGAGCTGCCCTTGCAGCACTGCTGGAGATGCGATGTGCTCGCGGCCATCTGAAAAAAAATAATAATCAACCTAATACACGTCCATGGGAATGGGATTAAAAGGTCATTCAATGGTGATCAGCAACACCCCAAACCTTCTGTTTAGTGTTGTTAGCAACCCAGCATACGGTAGCTGTGGGAGGCTTCCTGTGGCTTCCTGGCAGAGACCACAGCGTTGGACTGGGTCTGCGCAAGGAAGCGTGCACGTTAGCCGGGCACAACGCTGCACTCGGGCCTGCAGGTAGGACTGCAGCGGTTCCCAAAGTAGAGGGGAAGCAACAGGCCCGCATGGCTCGACCACGGGGCCGCAGCAACGTTTTCGGGCCCTGCATGTGTCAGGGGAGGAGAGCCCAGGAGGGTTCAGGGATCAGAGGGAGCTCAGGGGACAGGCTCCGGCTCTGCCGGCCGCAGTTGCGAAGATCACATCCAGATGTGGAAACAGCTGCAGCAAACAGGCACACCCCCCCCAGTCGCTCCTGACTAAACACACCATGACAAGTGAATAACTGATTCCATCCATTACTTTACAGCTACAGGCACTTTGGTGGAGAGACCGAATGCCCCTATGGGTAGCACCAACAGCCCCGTCAGCTTCTCACAAATACTCAGCGAGTCCGTATTCAGCAAGAAAGTAATTCAGGAGGCAGAGCCCTTCACACCAGGCACTGTACAGCCTGGGGGTTGCGGTGGGGTGGTTTCCCTGCCCCTCTGCTTCTGCAGTCCTAGTCCTCGCGGACTGGAACGAAACTGAACAGCAAAACAAAATGACTCAGGGCTGGAAGCTGGAAGGTGAAGAAACAGTCAATAAACTGGGCTCTATCGACTCTGAACACTGAATTTCTGGCAAGGGCTCAGTTAAGCTAAGCCTTAAAATATAACAGTGTCGTACATCTAACCTCCCCCAAAACACGCAAAGCTCAGTCTCACTATCTGCAGGTCAGCAGCTGTGCAAGGCAGATGCAGGTCTTAGGTTGTACTAGTGTGTGGAGTTATTCAGAATCAAAGTCAATTTATCAGTCGCTATACAGTGACTGATGGCTTTGTTGTAGTCGATAGTTCATTAACTCCAGCTGATAGTCTGGCCCTTGGGGTTTGATTCAGACACAAATCTTTGTTCAACTAAACACCAACATGAGAAGCTGCAGATGCATTTGTGGACAGCCCATTGGTTAGAACAGGAAGAAAGAGGCGATTTTTCCATGTACATTTAATAGCTACTTTTTTTTGTTTGTTTTCAAATCTAACATCTCTCAGATCCGGTATGTCTCTTTAGCGCAAGCTACGTAAACCAGAGTCCCTGTCCTTCTACAGAAATACACCACAGTGCAGCTGAGGAGTGTGATGTGTATTTATTATTATTATTATTGATATGCTGCAGCCTCATTACATTCCAGGGCAGTCGTCCGAGTCGATTGCAATGCCCAGAGTGCTGGTGATGGCAGTCCAGGGGCTGGCTGAACTAAAAGCCCAATAAGGTGCTGGGGAACAAGTAAATGCAGATTCCCTCCAGCTCTCAGAAGGAAACTAAAGCTCTTCATTTTGTTTCCTAGTAAGAATCTCCCTGCTGAGCAATGCTGCTGTGCTCTGGTGCCAGAGATCCTCCTGGAGTTCCCACAGTTCAGGAATTTCTTTAATCTGATCAACTCTTAGGGTCAGGGAACAGGAGAGCTAAGACTTCCAGAGGGGAGACTTACTGAAAAGGTAAAGTAGAAGTGGGATTAACTCAAGAGGAAATCTACTCTCTACAACCCCTGCACGTGATCTTAGGGAAAAGACAGCATTAACATAACATCCCACCTGGCCTGGGTGGGAGGGAACTGTGGCTTCTTGGGTGAGGTGATGGTTCCAGGCAGAGGTGGCTGCTGGCCAGCAGCCAGGCTGTTCCCATCTTGCACAAGAACACTTTGGCCCAAAGCCGGACACAAAGGTGACAGGAGATTGGCTCCAGTGGGCTTCCTGCAACCTTGCCCTCCCCTCAAGAAAAGCCTTGGCCACCTCCTTCACTAGCCATCCAGGTAAGGCTCTAAGTAGTACTAATCGCAGGACTATGGAGACGGCATTGAAGAGTAACCAAAGCATGGATTGCTTGAGGGCAGCCTGGAGCAAGCAGTGCAGACGCTTACTCGCCCTTCCGCAGAGGGCACGCTGCAAGGGGTCCCTACAAAACAGCATCAGAGATGGTGAGGTGCTACAGGCAGCACCGAGCTACGTCATAGGTCTGTTAGTCCTGCTACTGCAGATTTGGCTGGAAGGTGCCAATGCTTGGCCAGATCAACAGACAAGCATTGATTTACAAATTCTTCCAGGAAGTAGCATTATTTAATGCTTTTAATTAGCAGAGGTTCCCTGCTTATTTTGGCTGCTTAGCAAAGGGCTGCAAGGGCCGTCTGCCTTCACTTACCGGGGACCCAGCCTGGAGGCCTTTGCTCCATCTTGAGCCCTGTGGGAGGTGAGTGAGCTCAGCTTCTGGAAGGAACTGTTTTCTGCAAGGTTATGGCCTTTGAGACATGGAAAACCCCAGTGAAGAGCAGGTCTTCTGGAGGTTTTATCACCAAGTGACCCTACTGGTCACCTGAACAGATTGTCTGCCTAATATATGCCAGAGAAACATATTAACCAATTTGTGCACCCAGCTGAATGAGCTGGATCTTACTAGTCTTGCCCGGAACACTCTCAAGTGATTTAGTTGGACAATGTTCCCAGACTCTAGTACTGACACAATTCAATACTCGCCAGCCAGCACTGGCTCTCTACGGCCTCTATACATTGCACCCTGTCCAGACCACCAGCTGATCAGCAGCTGAGCAGCTTTAAAAATAAAACAAAACAAAACACACACAACCAAAACCATACCTGGGCACTTTGCATGTTGAAGGCGATAGGGTTAAAATACTTGGGCTCAGTACAGAAGCTGTAAAATGCCCTGCAGTGCGACTGCAGCATTTTCTGGCTCCCCTGCTATCAGGGCATCCTAGAGAAAAGCGTTCTTTTAGCCTGAAGGTAACAGAGGGTGCTGATATTTGTTCAAGTGACATGGAAGGAAAGACTTTCTCTAAATATGTCAGATAATTAGAAGATTAAGGAGCATCTCTCTCAGACATTAAGGCCAAAGCTTAGAAGCCCAGTGCTAGGGTGCCTAGATCACCAGCTGAAACCTACCTACACAGCAGGGCTGAAGACTCCTTATTGCCTGATGGCTTTGGGATAGCCTACAACAGAAGTCGTGTCCAAGTACATAAGAATCAAAATTACCTCTACGATTGCCAGGTTGGCCATTTTGATGGCAATTTATACAAAGTGACATAGTGAGGAAAAGCTATGGTCCTGAGACTAACCGCTCCCATGCTGGCTCGGTAGGCAGAGAGCACACTACCATGGGGGTGTCACTCGCTAGAGTGAGCTGCGCAAGAACCAAACTCTGGGCCAATGCATCTGCCCTCTTTACTGCCAAGTTGTTGCTCTTGTGAGCAAAAGGCTCTATGCAAGCACTGTATCACCCACGGCATAAGAAGTCATGCTTGGTTGATGTTCCCTTTGGGTTTCAGTGGTTTCCTTAAGATAGAGTGATCCATTTACAAGATTCTTCAGAAAGGTCATCTCGGGAGGAGCTGAGACATGGAGCATGCCATCCCTAAGCCATGGCAGCAGGCACTCAGGAGGGTGAAGGTATTGCCTTTGCTAAAATGCACATTTACCAGGGTGCAATTTTTTGCTGCTTGTAACATGCAAGCTGTACATTATGTGACACTTCTGATTCCCCTGGGCTTGAAATAAAGTTTATTCTGTAGTTTGCTTGGTCATCATGTGTTGCATAGCTGTATAGACATAAGGAGGGTCACTACAGAGAAGACAATTAGCTATGCAGTGCAAGAGTCCTGCCAAGATCAGGTGTTTCCTCTCAGTTTCTATGAATGTTCAACAACTCATTAAAAGTTAGGAGGAAAAAAAGACTTTATTTGCTTCACTTTGAAGCAAACCAAAGGGTCTTACTCTTTAGCTCAAACAAAGAAGGAAAAATGACCTTCACTCTTACCAGTTTCCCTATGCTATGCCATAGCTAACAGCAGGAGAGGACCAAACTCTATGCACAATTATTGCCAACAGTCTTTTGGGGCTTTAAAATTGATTCTTCAGTCAGATATTAATTTACACTGGAAGAAATGATTTAGAGCAACCTCTGGGTTTAAGGCATACACAATTTCAGCATCTTTACAGCTTGGAGAGCTAAACCTCAGCTTTTTGGAGGGCTAAACCCCCCAAATAGAAACAGACTCTGCAAGGCCAGATCCACTTCAGGCCCCGCATGCCAAAGGCACAGGGTGAAGAAAGAGTTAGATATCCGTGTGGCACCTCAGCTAGTGCTGCTTGAAAGAACTGTTGTGGTGTCTGTGCGCAGTGTGTTAGTGTGACATTGAAATCAGTGTGAGCTGGGTATACCTGCAGGCAACGCTTGGTCCCTGGTAAACAAGGCAGGCAGAGCTAGGAGACCGAGGACCTGATAATTTAGCTCCATTTAAAACAGATCTCATTTAACACAGGTGGCAGTCCCATATAACTTGCCAAGAACATTCAGATCTGCAGAGCACATTTTCATTCTTCTATTGGATTCTTAATGCTATTAACAAAAAAGGCTGCTGACAATACCTTTTTATATATGCAAAAGCTTTTATGTCACATTTGTTTAGTACTCTGGGAGGTTACCCAATCAATCTACATCTGCCTTTTCTATCAAAACCCAATCAACACATTTTTCTCCCACTAAAAACAATGCAAACTTAAAGTAAACAGCCTACCAGGAGCTTCATATTTCTTTTTGCAGTTATGCATCTCTTGGCAAGAAAGAGAGAGAGAAATAATAAAACCTGCCCTTCTTTCGTTTGTATCAAACTCTGCCTGTTCTTAGTCTTGGCCTGCAAAGCAAGGGCCATAAACCCAGCCCAACACCTCAAACCATTTCTGTGCAGAAAATCAAAGCCTCTCCCAGAAGCTGCCCCTATTCCTTGCTATGCATTAATAATACTGCGTACTCCATGCAGCGCAATGCCCCACCCCTGGGTCCCTCCTCTCAGCCCAGGCCATCCATCTTCCCCACTTGCCAGATTCAGGTTTCACAACCCTTTGAACCAACCTCAGATGAAGTCATCACACAGGCAAGAATTCAACGTCACACCTTACCTGCGGCTCCGCTGGTCCTCTCAGCTATCCTGCAGGATGAGCAGTCTTCTCCAGCCACCACCTGAGGCTTTCCCATCCCTCCTGAGAGGAGCCCTTACCCACTCTTACACCTAGATCTCTGCTGCAACTCACTGCATCATTATCAACTCTCTTTAGGCTCTTGCCTCCCATACCCCCCTGCTCACTGGGCTTAAGTAATAAAGGGCACCTGTGCCCCTGCCCTCCTCCCACCCTGCAGAGCCTCCACTGCCTCCTGAGCTTAATGCACAACACCAGGACACCTGGTGTTTGCAAGGGTGGGGAGAGATGGGAGCCTCCTTTCTCACTGTCCTCCCTGGCAAGGTCCAACCTGCCAAGACCGCTGGTTAAAAACCAGTCTTATAGGAAAGCTGCTCAGAGGTTTTTCCATCCAAATGGGTCTTTTTCTTTTAATGCTCTTGCTCATTTTCATCCGCATTGCAGCACTTTGGAAAACATGTCAATCACTTGATTTTTGAAAGCTAAACTGAACTATTTTCACAGTGCTCAAGTGCCTTTGCAAAATATAATTCATTCACCTGGAAAAGTGTGGCGTATCCCAGGAAAAGAAGCATTTAAACCAGCCCATCCCTTCCCCTACAGATCTTTCTCTTTACTATCAAAGCAAAGCTCTGCGCTGTGGCGTTCCTCCCAATGGCACTTATTTGTTGCACATGCTGCATTCTCAGACGGGGACTTTGAAACCAAACCCCTTTTCCTCCTATTATCTGGAAATGTAGTTGGGATTTTTGGTTTTGATTAGGCATATGACCTCTTAAGGAAATAAGCCACAGCTCTGAAAGACCCAAATAATTTATTCAAGCAAAACTTGCCAAAAAAGATAAAGAAGTAGGAAAGCTTTCTGGAGCTGGTACTGGCTGCCTTGCAGTGGTAGAAAAGTGTGTGATCAGAGAGAGCACACTGCCAGGAAAGAGCAACGCATACACTGCATCTCTACATGTGCTTGGATGAATAAAAGAGGGAAGAGGTGCCCCAGCAGAGAGAGGCTTCAATGTATTTTTTTCTTTTTTAACCTGCACTGGAGACAGAAAGGATCAGCTGTGCTGAAGCTGGATGCAACCTCCACATGCATAGCTATAAAAAAAAAGCTGTAAGCTATACCACATAGCTCTCTTTTTGTCAGGGACAGGTTCTACAAAAGCTCCAGCTTCTGTTTCAGCAGAGATCAGGACTGTTTAGGGACTGCCCCCAATCTTGCAGGCTCTCTCTACAGTGCCGCCAATTAGTTTGCAGTAGCTATTCTCAGCCTGTACGTGAGCCAAGCTAGAAAGAAAATGCACAAAAGAAATGGGACAGATTTTCTCCCTGCAAGCAAAGGAGTGGACATTATGAGATGGATACCGCAGCTCTGTGCCTGTGGGAAGCGTGCCATCTCGGGGAAATATCCAGTGGAGAAAATACGACTGCTTTCCGCTCCACCTGTGCTGCCATGGGAAAACGGGCCAGAGAACCTGGCTTTGGCTTTGCGAGGGCAGAGGGAAGTGTGAGAGATGAGTGGTAGACGGGGAAGAGGCTACTCACCCGCGTCCACCGCAGGGGCCAGAAGCCAGGCACTGGCTGTGTTGTTTGCACTCAGTTTGATGATCTCAGGCTACGTCCCCAAAGCGCAGGAACTCATGTTAAGAAATGAAAGACAGTTGCTGGTATCACTCAAGGCCACATCCGAACAGCGAAAAGCAGATGAGAGTGAGCGACCAGCCGCCCCACTCTTCCAAAGAGTCCCTCAACATCATCTGAGCCAAGCCGGAAAGGTGGGTGACTTTGGGAGGAGGGAGCGCGCTGCTTAAGTGGGTGGTATAGCCTGCTGTAGCATAAGCTGTGCTGCAGGGAAGTTAGGGTGAATACCAGGAACACTTTCCCAGCAGAGAAGTGCATAACCACGTCAATAAAGGCGAGGAGATAGACCCGTGATAAAGAGTATTGCACATCACTAACCAAAAATGGAGCATGTACTGCATTTGCCTCAGGTAGTTTGTAGGACTCACCTGATTACAGTGTCTTGCCTAAACTGCCGTAAAGCTCTCTGCTTTCTCTGTGAGCATTTCTCCTTTAAATAGTTGGTACACATAAATACATGGTTACACTGGGTGTGGGGAGACCCGAGCAAGTGTCAACCCTATTTACTCCCCATTCCTTCTCTGCCAGAGCCAGGAAAAAGCAGGGAAGCCTCCGCCTGCAGAGCAGGCGCCCAGAGCACCCGAATCCTGATGGGAGCCC
>NW_010548180.1:14293-25507 GCF_000687285.1 Phaethon lepturus
GGAAGAGCGAGCAACCCAGTGCATGGAGCCCGTATCTCCCCAGGGGCCTTTCTCTTAGCTTAAGACTTGCTAAACCTAAGCTATTTGCCTCGTTAATTAATAGCTCAGTAACTGACCTTAAAAAAAGGAAGGGAGACAAACGTGAGGGGCTCCCAAATCACAGGAGGAGCGGCTTTGCGGGTGGCCTCACCTCTGCCGTTTCCCGGATGGACCTCGTCTCTCCTCCTTCCCGAGCCCAAGGCGACGCAGCCCAGCAGTCCCCGGCTCGGCGTGGATGCGGGGGCTTTGCAGAACCCGGCAGCCATTCCTATGCACCAGCCATTTTCTAACAGGCGCCGAGGAAAAGGCGGGCGCCGAGCGATTGCGCTCGAGCTGCCGGGGTATTTTTCACCAGCCCGTGAGAAACACGTCCTTAACTGCTCAGCTTGCTTATGTCTTTCTGATGTTATATAAGTGGATTTAGAGAAAAAGCACTGCCATGAGCAGTTTTCTAATTAGGAAAAGAAATAAATAGAATTATGGAATTAAGGCAGAACCTCAGCATGAATGACCCAAATCCCTTCCTTGTGCCGCAGTCCACAGCAGGCTATTGGAAAACATTTTTTAAAAAGAAGTTAATTCATCACTAAGATGGCACAGCAAAGGCAAATTCCTTTGCAGGCTGGCACCCACTCTCCCAAGCTGCCGATGCCACTGAATTTGACTCTTGCAAGTGCCAAGGACAACGCTTTAGGAAGCAGGGTGCTCTGCGATGCAGAGTGCCCTCACTCCTACACGTGCTGCTGAAATACAAGTAGCAGTGGGGGATACGTTACCCTTTCCTAATATGCGCCGACTGCCATTACTACTCAAGTTGCCTACTGTGAGTTACCTACTACCACGCTGGGGATAGGTGTCTCATTAACCATGGCTTTCTTTGTGGAGATACCATGCATCCACAGGTCTCGCCGACCTGACCTCAACAGGAGATAAGAGCACCCTACACTCCTCACAGATGAGGCCATATTTATCTAAAAACTCAGTTGCAGATTTAAGTGCCTACTTTTTAAAATGTTGGCTAGCAAAACCAGCCATTTGTGGCTCTCAAAGGAGTAATTTGAAATTTGATGAGGAAATCTTAAGTTCTACACTCACATTACTGCAACCTACCACAGAGTTTTTGATGGCATTTGAACCCCTAAAGGTATGGCGGTTTCTTTAGCTGGTTAAAGAGAAGCAGATACCCAGGGATGAGGTGCTGCTGGTTGGGAAGCCAGGCTTATTTTTTACATATGAAGGCACTATATCTTCCTGAAACTGCTATGTTATACCATATAAAATCTGTGTCAGATGGAAAATCTGCACTGGTGATTATCGGTTTGTTAGGATGCTAGCTTGTTTTCTGCACTGGTCCCTTTTCTGCCTGGTCAGTCCCCTGGGGACAGGGGATCTCTAGGCTTTTTCCCTACTGCAGCAAGACTACAGGGAGACCTCAGTTTTCCTGCTTACAAAGGGAGCTTGCCAGTTGCAGCACGCAGCTGAATGAACCCAGCTACCATAAGGGGAACACGCCGCTGCTGGCAATTTGGGTTCGGGACTAATCTTCGGCAGCCACTGGCACGCAGGAACCTGAACCATACAACAAGGAATCCAGCAAAGCTCATTAATAAAATACCCTCTCTGATTGCCCAAAGCACTGAGGAGAGAGTTGAAGTAGCCTGAACCCTAGCAGCCAACCACAAGACACAAGAAGTACAGAAAGAGAGTGAAGGAAACAGCTATTTTTGGGAAGAGGGCTCCAGCTTGGCGTGAGCAGCCAGAACGTCCCTGCTAGCAGAGGCACCGTGGAACCACACTATCTGGGGGACTGTCCCGCTCCTTTCCCCTTGCCATAGGAAAGAGTACGCCGAGGTGGGGTCCTCATGCCTTCCAACAGTAGACAGGCACATGGAAATACCATACCTGTAACATTGACGGATCAAAATACTTCACTGCCACTGTCTGTTATGCTCTTCTGTACTATGAGCTAAAACTTTATTTCTTTTTGGAGAAATCGGGTTACTCTGATGCCGATGCTGTTGGCTTTTGTGCGTGGTGTGCTGGTAGGTGGTGGTGACAACTTGCTACAGCGGTGACACCGCAGGGTTAAAACGCTGCCCTTTCCACGTGGGCTCCTGGGCTGCTGAGGGGGATGAACGAGGTGGCAACGGGCTGCTGGGAGGCTGAGCGAATTCATGCAGAAGGGCAGAGTAGCGGCCGCTGCAGAAAAGCCCATGCTCATCAACTGCTGTGACAAGGCAGCGGCACTTACACGGAAGGAAGCAGACGGGTCTCTTCTCCGGCAGGGACAGCGCGTGGTGGTTTCCACCAGACCGAGTTTTGCAAGGTGCCAGGTCTCAGCCTGAATTCAGAAAGCCCTTCATAGCTGCTCTGTCTTACAGACATTCACAGATTTAGCCAGAATAGCCAGCGACACTTAAAAGTCCTTTTTTTCCCCATGTCAGCCTACAAACAGAGACGCAGAATAATTAAGACAATGTTAATTTTATTGTACTCAGCATGGAAACCAGGAGATGTAAAACAGAAAAACACTGAATTCCTAAGGGACTCGATCGGGTGGGTAACATTGCGTTAGTATCGCTGTAAGACTTCTTCACATGCAAACCTCTGTTGGTATGTCTCCAATGAATGCCACAGTACACCTGGAAGCCTAATACTAGCTTTATTTTGTACAGTACATCACGTTCAGTCAGTGTAACTATAAAAATAATAAAGCCACAATAATATTGGTTGTCTTCAGAAGCCCCCAAGTCAGTTTTCTTCTGCTGCTGACCGATTCACGGACATCATTTTTGTGGTGCTTGCAATGGCCAGGAATTCAAAGTTCTCCCACCCTCTCTCCCTTCAACTCTGGGTAGAAACTCCCAATGCTTTTCAGCACGCTACCGAGACCTCAACTTCAGACGTGATTTTATGTACCACGAACACAAGGATCTTTCTCTTCCATTTTGCTGAAATTCCTCAGGGCAGCATCTAAACTTGTGTTTGACATACTTGAAGCTATTGATTATGAACTGGGCTAAGGGAAGCGTGTCAGGAGGACCCTCCAGCAGAAGGGTCCGTTGTAGCAGAGCTGCTGAGAAGCATCTGAGAGACTCGTATTCTGCAGCAGACAACTGCTGGAAACTTCGCTGTCAGAATTGTCATTTATTTCTATGCCAGAGATTGTCAGTCTTAGCAAAACAAAAACTTAAGGTCTAGCATTTCAAATGGGACTCCGTTGATGTGATTCTGTTCCTAAAGAGCTCAGGTGCTTGCTATCACCCATAGCCTTTGCGTAGAAACCAGTCTGTACATACAAGCGTGGATTTCCACAAAGCTCAGGAGCCAGCGTGCACCTCTGTATACCTCAGTCACTGCACTTTCTGTTGACAGTCTAGACACAGGGGTGTCTAGATGTCTTTTTTTCAGATATGTTGTTTTTTCGGTTGTTTTTTTCAGATATGGCTGCAGGAATTTTTTTAGAGACCAGAGAAGGAGAAAATCCTTGTTTCTGTATTGCAGTGATCTAAACTTGCCTCAAAGTTGTGGAAAATGCTAAACCTCCAGCATTCAATCAGAAAGGCAAAGGGAAAAAATTGTCTTAGAATATGGGTAACATGTGAGACCTGCACGCATGTACACCCCTTTTAAACATGGACACATAAGCTTACCTACAGCAAACTTTTTCCTAGAGGAAAAAATATTTCCTCTCTCTATGACTTGGCTCAATAATAATTTTCTTCTTTAAAGAAACCTGAATGATGAAAGATATGTTTCACATTGCAAAATCTTTTTTGCCAGAATTTGATGCAAAATCCACACTATAACTCTGGGATGGAAGAGCTGCTCAGAAAAGCACAAAGCAGATGATAAAACAATAAATCTCAGAGTTAAAAAAAAAAGAAAAGGATCATATTCGTTTCAGTTTGGCTCAATTCAGCTATAATTTTTCTTTTAAACATCTACACTGAATCAAGTGGGATAATTTAGGCCCCTAGGCGAACATTGCAGCCATTTCAATGTACCGGACCTGACATTCAGGCCCATGGACCACCGCAGCATCCAGTGACTCGAGAGATACGTGGTAGTGTGCAGCATTTGGATAAGGATCTATGTGCATATCTTTGGAATGACTTAAAACACTGACCACTCATACAGGCATCACAGAGTCACCAAAAAATAAAACAGCAGAGGTTGAGATGTTACAAAAACAGAGGAAGAAAAAAAAGGAGGGGAGAGTTTCCTTCAGACCTTAGCCATTAACTTTCCAAGACCATGGAGCTTGACGATCAGTCGACTCTTATTCAGAGCAGCCACTTCCACAAGCTGGGTGTGAAAGACCTACTCTGTCTTGGTAACCTTTTGCGTTCATTTTAAAAAGGTGTGGAAAGATACACATGGAACAAGACAATGGAGCTAATAAGCTAATAAAATTTGCACTTTCATACAAACCTTGCATATACTGAGCTAAGTAATGAAACACTGGTATGGTGGATTCCATCAAATTTCCAAACTGAAAACCAGTGGCAGCCAGCTTGAATTTTCCATCAACTTCAACACTGATTTTCACTTGGATTTCCACTGCTAACTTTAACACTTCAACATAGTAATGAAATTCAAGATAAAAGCTAGTGTTATCTTTAGAGCATATATTTACCTTTTCTGAATCCCTTGAATATACTTCTCCAAATGGTGCATTGTACAAGCTCTTACGTGGTAGCAGCACTAATAAATTGAGGTTGTTTGCCTAGTGGTTTTGTTGAATTGTATTTGGATATATCCCTACATACTAGCAAAATACACAGCCTTTGGAAATGTTCATTTTCCTAAAAGCCATGGAACACTAACAATATGAAAAATGTGTGAGCTCAGAATGAACAAATGGACAAAACTGAAGAAAAACGCTGGCTTTACAGACATAGGAATGGGAATTCCTTGTGAAGCACCTACATCAACTTTGGTTTATTTCTCTTTTGGTCCCTTCCTTCCCATGCTTCTTAGCAATTCCTTCTTGTGTATTCAAAAGGTTCTCTCCCTCTGAAGAGGAGAAGATAGATATTCTCCTCCTTGTCCCTCCAGCTCTTTCCCCACTCTTTTTTTTCCAAACAAGTCAGCAGTAATGAGGCAGGACTTCAGTACTTGTGCCCAAGGCAACGCAAAGCTGGCAGATACCAACCAAGTGCACACAGACAGTGGTGGATGTCACAACCTTGCATGAAGTCCAGGACTATATTGCAAATTGCCTGCAGTGAGGTTCTCCTTCAACTCAGGTTTTGTATTGGCAACACTGAGACAGGCTTATTCTTACCCCTCCTAGCAGAAAGCTCCTGAAGTGAAATTAGAAGTAACTTTTCCAATTCTCATTCACTACTTTTATTAATGGTCCTGGCCGTGCCAACCTTCCCAGAAGATGCACCGGCAGGGAAGAGTTTCCTGAGAATTAGCTTGTTTCCCAAAATTTCTCATCTTGCAACAAACTGAATTTAAGAGTTACTTCGTTTTCTTTTTTTTTTTTTATACAGATTTAGTCTTCGGAATGACAAAGTAGTTTGTTTTGAACCCTCTTTTTATTAGCCCAAATGGATTTCCTTGGTTGTTAACCATTCAACCAATGCAATGTGATTCTGAGTCACTCAGCAGATAAAAAGAGCAGGGTGGTGGCAGACAGATCATCTCCCCCTAACCTCTGCCATACTGCTACTCCAAGCACATTTTCACTTTTGATGCTGACATGACACCAAGAACGGTCTTTCTCGGCTCCTACAAGATCACTCACACGCACAATATTTGCTAATTACTACACAAAACATGGTTCTGTTTTGCTGCTGGTGAAAGATGCATCATCCCCACGAGGATGCACCATCATCATCTAGACACTGTACGCAGCAGAAAGCATAAATTGCCAGTGCTAAACTAGCAGGTTGCCTACAGTCTGCCCTAGCAAGGTAAAGCGAAAACCTAAAATGTTTTCCATGAGATGTGCTGGTGATTATTGACTCGTTTTGTTTTGACTTGTTGTTTTTTTGGCATGTTATTGCTTGGCTTCAAACGCATGCCTGTAGGACTTCTGTGCCCACCAGGCAGCATCACCAACATTTCACAGTTTGTCTTTGGACTCGTTATTTTCCAGGAATACAAAAGCAGAGCGCTCAAAAACAGACCACTACAGTTTTTCCAGTTATGCCCATGCAGCTGTTCAGATGCATCCACTTAGTTACTTGCCCGTCGGCACTTTGTGGTATGTATCTATCGCTGAAATTGTCCTGGAAAGAAGGTGGGTTGAGGTGAGGAGGGAGGTGTGGGTGGACCAGCTGGTGAAGGCTCACAGCTGGAAGCAGGAACTGGGAGAGATCTCCCATTCCTCATGAAGAAGAGTTAATTCCAGTGCCCTGCTCATTCATTGCCAAGCCCAGTTTGGTCTCAATAAAGCAACTCTTACCCATACGCTATAAATATTTTGGACAGCTTAAGCTAAAGGATAAAGTTCATGGAAATCAGTGAATGCGCGATAGCCATTTATTCTCCTCTGGAAAAAAATATGACAATCCATTTATATATTCAGACCGAGCATATTTGTAAAGGGACAGTTCAGAGTAAGCTGGCTCACAACACTACGGCGAGGGGGACGGTGGAGAGGGACATGAGCTGAGCCAAGGGACACTGTTCTGCAGGAAGACAGGCTGGGCAGCCGCCAGCGAGGGCAGGGGCAGAAGGGAGAGGAAAGGAGCAGCGCAAAGCCTTGGACCTGGTCAGGACAACAGCAAACATCGCGGACAACTCTGGGAACCTCTTCAGGGCTGACACGGACACAACGTGGGAAGAGACACTGACCTTGTCAACTAACCTGACCTAACGAGACGGCCAGTATTAATCCCCCACAAAATTTCACATGGAACTCAAATCTTGGACACTGCTAGGAAGGGGATGGAAACAGTAGTACTAACAGAAAAAAGGTTGGAGACTTTCCTCCTGGTAGGCAGAGGTGGGAAGACACTCTCTAATGTGGTATTTCAGAATGAGCAACTTGGCATCAAGTGCAAGAGGACTTGAAATAACGCAAAGAAATGGAACAAGGACGTGCCATAAAGCCCCCAGATGTACACCAGAGGAAAACTAGGAGTCAATTCAGTATTTATGCCTAGGGGCAACACCTTTCACTGAACTAGGTTAAAACACTGTATCTTGCAGTATTTTACCTCTGTGCTGGGTAAAAATTGCCCCAAAACGGCTGTTTTGAAGGCTTGGCAGTTGACAGACTCAGAAAGTCTGGCCTTCTAAATAAAGGGGGACGACCTCAGGTCTGTGTCACAGAAAAAAAAAAAAAGAAAAAAGATAATACTCATTTACATTGCGTAAACCTGTAAGATTTACAGAGTAACTTGTATGAGTAAGATCTACAGAGTAAGTCCGGTGTGTGGTACTAGAGACAGAAATAAATTATCATCATGCTTCATGAAAAACCTTTAATGGAATAAAAATAACACCTATTTAACTCTAGTACTCTGCAGGATTACAATATCCAAATCCTCAGTGCTTTGCAGGACTGAAAACTAAATTTTCTAACAAATTGCAGGATTTTCCCATCATGAACTCTAGTGGATAGAATAAAAAGGTAGTGGGAAACACATTTCCCAGGTTGAAAAATACCATTAAGGTGAGAAATGTGACCAACATACATTTGAGACATTATTGTATATCACACTTCTGGAGAAACAGTCACTAAGCTACCTTTTATTAGCAGTTTCTACAACTTTTCTAACATTAGAAACACAGCAAAGATTGTCTCAAGATTTCAGTACTTTTGTGAAGTAAATGTTTCAAGTTAACAATATAATGGTTTATAGTATAGAGAGCATTAGGTAAAACAAAATACGCACAGGCTAAATAAATGGTATTCGGTTTATGAAAGACAGCAAGAAAAGCACCAAAATATTGCAAAAAAAAAAAAAAAAGAGCAGATTTGGCTAAAGACTTAAAAGGAAAAAAATCAGTGTAAGACACTAGACACGTAGGCTTACGGACCCAGACGCGCAGGACAGTCTTTTCCTACGGGGAAACGTTACTGCGCACCTCTGGAGAGAGAAACAAGATCCACGACACTTTGAAGAGCGATGGAGGAGAGAGGCGCTCAGCGCCGCGGAGGCTGGGAGCAGGGGCTCCCACCCCGGCTGAGGAGCCAGAAGGGCTCGCTGCTTTTCGAAGCCGTGGCTGGAGCACCACAGCGCAAGCGAGGGCACCCTCCTGCGGGGTGCGGGTACATCTGCTGAGGTGCTCTCTCGTGCCTGCTGATACCTTAAGCATGGCTGATGCCGGGGAGAAAAAGCCCGCGAAATATACCCCTCTCTCACCTCCCCTCCTTCTAGCCATCAAAATCCCATTGACTTGACTTCTCCCAAAGAGAGAATCCTTCAGCCTTGATCCTCGCTCTTTGCCCGGTTCTCCATTTCAGCGGTGGGGAAGACCTGGCTCCCTGGGGCTCACAGGAGAACGCTGCCTCTCAGGATCAACAGAAGGGAGACTGCTCAGCAATTGATGTCCATAGCCTTTCCACGGACGTGCCTCAGTGCGGGTAACTTACGCACCAGGAAACTTGTCTTGCATTAGGTCGCTACAGCTGTTGGACCTCAGTTCCACCCCAGCTTCCCCCAGCCCACCCCTTTGTATAAGGCCTCGTGATGCACACAAATAACTTCCCGTAACAATTCTGACAATCTCTCTGCTTCTTGCTTTACCAGAAGGTGCTGCTCTCCCTGCAGCGAGGTGGCAATTTAAATTTGTGCTTTTGCTAAGTGCCTAGCTTTTCATCTGACAGTAGTCGGGGTGGGGGCATAATGTGGAAATACACCGGCTGTGGCAATAACAATGGCGTGACGGAGCCCGTGGCTACTCAGAAAACAAAGGGGAATAATTTTCCGCTGTTGCTGCATCACATTCCCAATAACACAACTAACAGCAGGAGTCGAGACTTGAGGGGAGGGATCCTCTCTACCACCGCAGGCATCGACGCACCCCTGCAACCCACGTCAGTCTAGCACAGAAGAGGGAGCGGGTCGGACGCAGCAATTAGGACGCCTAAAATTCTGCAGCATGGACTGGAACACGTTGTGCTGCCTCCCTTTCAGTTTTTTATTTGAGGATGTATCCGAGGAAATGGATTTCCGGGTCTGACTGTTCTGGGCCCCAATTAGTTTCTTATGTTCCCGTATTTGTCTCTGTAAGTGGTTCTGGATGGCAATTCCCAGGGATTCTGGATCGAGGGAAGCACCATAAACCTCCCACGTCATGCCTTGCTCGTCCCAAACAACATCCCTGATGTGCTTGGACTGCTTCACCTGCACTTTCGCCTCCATGGCCGGGGTGGGCTGCTTTTTGTTTTCCCCCAGGTTTGGCAAGGCCTGAGCTGAAGCAGGAAGAGCTGCTGTGTGAAGCTCGCATCCGGACTCCTCGGCCTGGAGACCTTCCCGCTGGGGAGCCGCCGAGGCCCCCGAGAGAGGGGTGAGACACGCAGAGCTCGCGCTCGACTTGGGCGTCAGTCCTGCCTGCAGGCTCTGGCCACCAGCTGCCTGAGCTTGGCCAGTGTCTCCCTGGCCTCCGCTCTCCTCCTTTTCACTTGCCTCCTCTGAGCACACCTTTACGCGGACAGCAGCGGGTTGGCTGCTAACATTCATCCCCCCTTTAGGATCAAGCACCATCGAGTTTTCTTCCTTTGGTTTCACCACGGATTGATCAGGAATGGCCTCCCCTTGACTCGCACCCTTACATTGCACAGGCCTTTGCTCAGAGCTGCCCAGGACCTCCTTCTGCTTGACTTCACTGCCTGTGCTACAGAGTAAAGGCAATCGGCTGCTTCCCGCGTCATGGGCAAGACCTCGCACGTTGCGCTCGGTTCCAGGGACAGCGTCAGCAGCGGCGGTGCTTGGTGCCCCAGCGCCAGGCCCAGGCTGTGCTGGAGTTTGGTTACTGGAGTCAACTGCAAGCTGCTCAGCAGGGGTGGCCTTCGGTGGGACCGGAGCATCCATCGGCAGGCGAGCGGCATCCTTGCCGTCATGGGCTGCACCGACCATTTCAGCATTACCCACAGACGTCCCTTGGGAGGTAACGGCTGCAGGGGAGAAGGGGAGAGCAAGTTTTCCATTACCTGCTGAGGCTGGCGACACCACGTCAGATGGGACCCCAGGCAGTTTGGTAGGCTGGGTTTGGGCTGAAGCGGTCACAGCCGTAACAACCGAGCGGCATCCTTGCCGTCATGGGCTGCACCGACCATTTCAGCATTACCCACAGACGTCCCTTGGGAGGTAACGGCTGCAGGGGAGAAGGGGAGAGCAAGTTTTCCATTACCTGCTGAGGCTGGCGACACCACGTCAGATGGGACCCCAGGCAGTTTGGTAGGCTGGGTTTGGGCTGAAGCGGTCACAGCCGTAACAACAGTCGATTTTGATGTGATACCGGGAGAACATGGGGACTTTTGTTGGGAGGAGAAACTGTCAGTAAGTGCAGACTGGCTCAGCCCCATATCTCCTTGGTAAATTATGTGCAGTTCTTCTTTCTCCTCTGGAGGAGGATTCCCTTTCAAGAAGGCAGCAAGGATGCTGGGGCTTGTGGAGGCCGATTTGCTCTCCACAGCAGCCACGGCCTGAACCTCAGCATCTCGCCACGTCCTGCTTACTGCTTCCTGAGTTAAAGAGCTGCTCTCCGACTGAACCGTCATTGTACCCGTTTCTCTGAATTTGGAGAGCAGGGTGGGGCCCGGGCTCCCCGGCTCGGCGCCCGCGTTGCATACAGGATGCGGACTCTCGTGGCTAGACTGGGCTGGTGCCTCGCTGCTCTGCACCGCTTGAGTTTTATCCGTGGGACACAATTGCGCAGTGTCTGCAGCCCCGCTCTTTGCCTCCAAACCAGTCTGCGGGTCTCTCCCCAGGTCAGCTTGGCTGTGCCTCGCTGGCGAGGCTGGCTGACACGCAGCAGAACCAGTTTTTTCTGCTCCCTTGCCTTTTTCCCCTCTTTGCAGAAGGTTTGCCTGAGAAGTACGATGGGACTCGTTACCCCTAATAGGGTCACCCGGGGAAGAATAATTTAACACCTCAAGCGCTGGCTGATCATCAGTCCCCTGAGGTTTCAGGACAGAGTCATCCGTTTGTGCCAGGGAGCTTGCTTTCGCCTGGCTGCCTTGCACAAACTGCCGGGAGCTCTGGG
>NW_010548181.1:0-31033 GCF_000687285.1 Phaethon lepturus
TTTTTTTCATTTAAGAAAAATGAATTGAAAAATCCAGGATGGACTCTTCCTGTCCTATCTTTTCAAATAAACTCACATTCATGAAAAGGCTTAGTTTTGAAAGGTGTCATACAGAAAGATGACTATTGGGGTTTTTATTAGAACCTGGTTGTTATACTTGGAGAACCAAACAAAAATAAATGCTCAAAGGCAGAGCTTTCTTCTTGGAGACATCATCATCTAAGTTGCAAAACTGGGGTAGGAAGAAAAAGTTTTGCCCCATCACTGTTGCATCAAATTCAAGGTTAATGTTCTGCAAAGGAATTACAATAATAAGGAAACTATCTCAAAGCAAGGAAATTAGGCAAGAAAGGAGACGAAAAGACTGGAAGTTCCATATCAGATAGACCTATGGATTTTCTAATTCAGTATCTTCTCTCGTTGCAGGGCCTATTCCAACTATGTCGGAAGATGGTTCAAGAAAATTTACAGCAGGGCAATTTATAGAAATATATGTCTGCACAGAGTTTCTGGCTCTTATTGTGTAGAGCTTGCTTTCTACTGTTCTACCTGTTCTATTAAATACATATGCATGTGTGCACACATACAAAACCTCCTCTAGGTGTTTTGGTTTGCAATACACTATGGTTGTTTTCCAGGCTTTTTGGAAGCCAGCTAAACTGCTGACCTGTTCGCTTCTTTGTGGCATAAAATCCTCAGGCTAATAATACACTGTTGAAAAGAGCCTCTCCTTCAGTTATCTCTAAATCAGTTGCTTTTCATTTTATTGAGTGCCTTCTAGTTGTTGTAGGATGACTCGCTATGCTCATGTGACCTTCATGAAATTTTCATATTTTCTTCTATTTCCAAGCCATTTTAAGAAAGCTTTTTTTACTTTAAGTTTTTCACTTCAAATTTTTTCTGTCTTGAGTACTTCAACAACTGATTGAAATTTTATTGAGAGGCAGGGAGGGAAGAAAACAAAACTAATTTAATCATACTGGGGGGAAGCAAGTTCATTTTCTCAACCCAGAGAGCTGTCTTCAAGTTCACCCCTGGTGGAAGGTCCAGGACTTTCAACGCTGCAGGTGAATGATTCTGGCCCGGAATGATTTCCTCTATCTGGAAAGGGAGTTAAGTGTTTTTCAATTTTGTCTAAACTGCCAGGTTTTCCTAGAAATAATGTTCCAGGTTTTCATAAGCCTGGAGACATTTTTGTCATTTCAACCTCGTTTAGCTTATTATATCCTGCCAGCCACATCTAGATAAACTGCAGTGAAAGCTGCTGCCTCCATTATAAGCCCACATCTACTCTATCAACAAGCCTTCAGTACCATGACCGTTATAAAAGCCCTAAAATTTGATCTGCCATTGATGATAGGCAAGTTTCAATTTGTGGCTGCTAGCCTGCAAAAATGATCTGCAAATGGCATGTTGTAGGCTGTTATTTTGTATCCTGCGGGATGGTGTTCAAGTCCTCTCTCTTCTCCTCAATGTGAAGGTCATTCCTCCAGATCAGAAATTACTATTGCTCTAAGTGACATGGGCGACTATACTAGCAGCTTAATTTAGAATAAAAATACAGGCAGCAGAATAATGTTTCATGCCAGTTTCTTTTCTGTGATGTGGCAGAAATTATAATTTCTCACTGAGCTGGAGATAAGACCACTTCTTAACAGAACAGCATGTTTGGGAATATGTTTCTTTATTGTTCAAATCGGTGGATCAGTCCTCAAATGATTCTTGCTTTATTTTTAGTAGGAAATATTCTCTCATTTCCTCTATTGCCTTTTTTAAAGCAGCAGAGTGCTTACTGACCACCTTTTTACAGCTTTATTTTCACCAAGGTTTCCTGAGACTGTAACTGTTCAATATTACAAATCCATGTTTCCTAGTATTGATGAATCTGGCTCTTGGAAAGTGTGAGTTACAATGATTAGCTATCTGATTAAACCAAGAATAAGAGCTGCCTTGAGGGTTTGAAAGAAGTGCCCTTCAGAAGATTTAATTTCATGATCTCCCTAATCAGTGTTTTGTAAGTTCAGTGTACATCCTGTGCACATCTTTTAAATCAGTGCAGATTGCATATTGGTTTATATTGTTATCACAAATTAGCAATACAATATCAGTTTCTCTGATGTGGGGAACTGTGAACGGGAATCGTTTGCATTTCTATTTGAGAGTCCCGGAGACAAATATAATGAAATGAATAGCCTTTTAATTTAATTGGCTTCCAGTGTGAGTCTGAGAATAGAAAGCACAATGCATCGCACAGTTACTGTAGAAACGGTTGAGGTCAAAAGCTCAGCATGCAGACCCTACATCAGTCACCACTGCTCTTGTGCAGTAATTTTTTTTTAATCCTCACTGCATCTCCATCAGACCCCAGGAAGCCAGATAATTCAGCGTTAGTATTCCAAGTGGAAGGGCTGGGTCATTTGTTACTGGTCAGATCATGCTATGGAATTCTTTTTTTAAAAAAAGAACCTTCTGAAATTAAAAACTACAGTATATCAGCCACAAGAATAAAATCAGGCTCCCCCTCTGCCCCTCCCCAGGAAAAGGAAAGTAGAGTGAAAAATTCATTTCCTTCTCATAGAAGAAAAAAGAGGCAGAACACAGAAAGAAAAAGTGGTACGAAATGGATAATAGTCTGCCCAGAAACCCTGTTGCAAAAACATCTTTCTATTACAAATTACAGACTGTTAAGATTTATGTGCTATTTAGTGGAGCCAGCCTTGCTGAATGCAATGCAAGTGAAGAGGGAGATAATATCTTGCTAGTATTCAAAACTCCTGTACTCTTTTGACTCTAGAAATAAAAAGATGCAGCTCTTGTAAAACTTTAGCTAGCCTAGGAGCTCATCAGTGAACACATAAACACTTCCACACAGTGCTAAATGTAGAAAAGGGGTTTCTTTACTATTTTTGGACTGGCTAATGTGAGATCTGTGCTGCTGCTTCAGCTTGAATTCATTCACCTGTCTGCAGAAAAGTTCAGAACTCCTCATCTGTGTCTGATCCCATGTGCTTATGCTGGTACAAAAAAATGACACAAAGCATTTGCATATATAGCAGACTCAACTGCACAAAGGGGATTACATTAACCTCCAATTTAATTTTTGGATTGTTTATTTTTAAAAGCACAAAAGCTCTTTTTAGGAGGTCTTGCAATAAACAGTTGGCATTTTTTATGTTCACTATTACAACACTAAATTAACACATGGAACTGTATTATTATTTGCTGAAGGAGATGGAGGAGGTAGTACTTGCCAATGACCTAGTGGTCATTGTTCTTTTCAAGGAGGTAGAGGACTTGGGTTCAGCTCCTCTCCTGTCTATTCAGTCCCTTGCCTTACATCTGTGAGTCAGGTGCCCAGACTGCATGCAAGGTCTGGCTCTGTCCTCCTCTTGCGCAAGCCCAACTGCTGTACAGAAAAGCCAGACACACCAGGCCAAAAATAGGGCACAAGCTAGTGTCTGATTTTGTAACCTGGCAGCGAAGATACTCACTTGGGAAGGACCAGATCCATAAGAAGTCTTCTCATTTTGTCTGCATTGCTCAGCACTAGCAGGGCTGTGAGCAGAGGTTAAAAGCCAAGTTCCCCAGGTATAGACACAGTCGTGGGGCTGTTTGTAACAGGGTGGTCTGCAAAGAGCAGCTCCAGTGGGCAGGGATGAGGCCTTCCCTGTAAAGGGAAAAAGGGGAAATGGTTAGAAGAAGCTTTATATAGTCAACTCTGGCTCTGGAATATCTTGGAAGCAGAAGTGTGCGGAAGAGCTTTAGATAGTGCATGTTATTTAGGTTTTATGCACAAATAATGGAGTAGCATTTTGAAACAGTTTGGACATGGCGCTGTGGGTTTTTGGGGGACAAGGAAAACAGACCAGCAGCTTAAATCTGTCCTTTAAAACACACACACATATTTCCCTTGTTGGCCTTACCAATCTGAGAGAGGACAGTGGACTTTCAGATCCCTTTGCACACACAGCCCAAGTCCCTGCTCAAGAGAATGAAAAGCAGGAGGTTGCAACCCAGCTGTTCCTGATCGCATTAAGTAGTGATATCTAAGGGCACAGCCTGGCTGCTCAGGGATGCTTTGAACTAAGACTTACATAAGCCATGTTAATGTTCCACACAGATGCTCGTTGGGAACCAAAGGCATTGCAGTTTGATTTAGGTATAGGAGTACTTGAAGTATGTGCCAGAATTGAGGTAAACAAACCAGTGCTTGGGTTTTTTTTTGTTTTATCATGGGGAGGTGGTCCTGAGCAAATGTGATATTGCAGGTTTTGTGAAAGTTTGACAGCTAATGCACCCAGGCAAATCAGGTGCATCCTACACATGTAGCCTACGTTGTCCTCTGTGGAAACAAACTCTGCTTAATTGTGGTCAGGCTGCTGTGAACAGGTATCCATAAGGTGGCCTCATGCAGGTTGACTCCTCTGCCTTGAATTTAAACCCTTACTTAGTTTTAATTGATTTCTCTCAAGCACCCTCATGTAGACAACCCTCAAATCAAAGGCATTAGCCTCCAGTTTAACTCCGCTGAAAATGGGGAGAAAAGGAAAGCATGAAAAAGTAGATTTTTAAGGAGAAAGCTTAAATGTCCTGGTGAAAAAGAAATGTCATCTAAGGTGAATTTGACACAGGTGGGGTGATACTGTGCCTGCATGGTAACATTGCATAGTGTCACCTACCTTTCAAATGGTTTCTGTATCTGCTATATTTCACCAAGTCCAAAAAAAGAAGTATTTGTCATTTTAAAACACATTATCACTCTTGGTAAAATTGTGTATTTCTCCCTCTTTGATAACTGATATTCCTCAGGTAACATTGGAACCGGAAGCAAAGCTATTCCTTTTCTCAACATTCAGCTCTAATTATTGAGAAATTCTGATCTTCTGTTGAAGAAGCCAAGCTTCATATAGGACCGTTTCCCCTAATCTTGACTATCCCTGTATTTCTAAGTACTCCACCTTTCAGAGGAAATCCTGGTGTAGTGACCTTTGAATATTTATCAAGTGGCATAAGGTAACTGAATGTTGTAGCCTACCTGTAGAGAAATTCTCTCTGTAAAGCAGATTTGATAATTATACAGAAAAGAGAACTTGTTTTCCAGCAATGTAAAATGGTTCACACCTGGCCTATCCTCACTTTGCAGTATGCTTAATAATGCATGCATTTTCTAAAGGATATTAAAACATGGCTGTAAAAAAATGAAACTCGGAGAGGAGCTCATATAATACACTACATCGGGGAAAAAAATTCAGTCAGTGTAAATGGAGAAAATGGCCATGTCAGCCCTCATAGAAATAACACATTTTCATTATAATCTGATACATGGAACAGGCAGTTCCAAAGAGCAGCTGTCCTGATCCCATCTTGAAAATGAAAGGAGGCAGAAAAACAGTAGAGCCTGCTAGTTGTAATCTGCATAATAGCTAAGCACTAGGAGATTATTTCGGAGTATAAAATGCAGCAGGGTGTGTATGTTAGAATGGTGAAGCAGTCAGCAAGGAGACTATAGGTGGCATCAAGCAGGCCTGGGAGGGTGCCAGTACTGCAAGGGTTAAGAGCAGAGTGAGGCATTTCTACCAGGACCTGCTGCAGACGAATGGATAATTGGCCCAGATGCAAATCTCACTTCACTACCACTTCAGTGACTGAAGAAGTCTTCCCCAACCCCGTCTTTTAAATCATGGTGGGGTTTTTTTGTCTTGTGATTTCAGACTCCTAAATCCAGTCAAACTACATCTGTTAGAAAAAAAAAATAAGCATGGGCAGAGAAATACCTTCATCTTCCAAAACCAGCTTTAAACTGGAAGACAGCACAACTACTTTATTGCAGTAAGTCTCAAGGCAATGGGATGGTGAGATCTCTTTCAGGCAGTGTAATGTATACCTCCAAAATCTTTGCCCTGCATGTTGATATTTTGCTTTTTCCTCTTCTGTGCATTCCCCTTGCTAAGTGCCTTATTCCCTCAGCTTATCAAACTATGGTTTTTAGCATGCCTCTGCAGCTTTATGGGCCTTGGGATGATTTGCACCTCTCGTTTCTCAGGAAGTAAGTGGGTTCCCCAGGGGTGCTCTTATCTCTGCAGCAAGTTTAATACAGGCTGACTGGCTTTGCTAGGAGGTGTTGTGATGGTAGTGCTTGATTGCCGGGGACTGGGTGGCAAGAGGAACGGCACAGGACTGTGATGGCTACATGAAAGTGGGGTTGTAGCCACAGAAGATATGAGGAGTAGAGCTGAAGGGTAAGAAAGGTGGAGAATGCTTGCTGCTATGCACATTTTATGAGTGATTCCTTCCAACTACTAGGTAGGTTTGTAGGTTACTGTTTTCACTTTCCTAGGAAACTCAGCTGTCCTGACAAGTATGTCCCCTTCACAGGGTACTCTTCTTGCCTGGAGCTGTAAAAAGTAATCATAACGGCTCCTCTGATAAGAATCTCCAATCATGCTCTGTCTTGTAGTGGGAACAGGAGAGGAGGGACAATGAAAAGAGGGCACCTCAGCCTCCAAACACACCACCCTGAAACACTGAGGCTGCCTCTCACAAGTCCAACATAATTATTTGCAAAAAAGGACAAACTCTGCCTTCCTGTTTTTGGTACCGTTCCTGGGAACAGCTGCTGCTCTCCATTGAAGGAATGCCTGCATTCACATTTGCAAATTATCCCATGTCCTGTATGGCATATATGCATTCTGTAGATTTTCTCCTGGAAGAGAGGTGAAAAATGTAACAGGTCTAGTGCATAGTATAATCAAAGATTTATAAGTAGACATGCATTTTTAATGCATATGAAGTAATAAGAGCTGTACAGTAAAAGCAGAAATGTGACATTAAATGGTTGCTCTTGCCAATTTTCCACAAGGCATTATCAAAGCACCATTTCAGCAGCAGGGTTGTAAGACTGCATCCTCCAATAGGAAGGTGATTTGATCAGGCTCCAGTTAAGGCCAGTGTAAGGAGCATCCTGTGCTTGAGGGCCTGCTCAGCTTCTCTTGCATAACTTTAAAAGAAGCTCAGCTGGTCAGACCAAATGGCTAATCAAGAGTGTTTCGTAACACATCCTTTTCTTTCATTCCCATAACTGACAACTTCAACGCTAGTATTTAAAATAAATTAAAAAAAAAAGGTGGTTTGTGAGCAAAGCAGAAAGGAAGCGTTAGCACAGGATGGATCTATAACCCTCTGGCCCAGGGTACTGCTTGGCAGAGAAGAATTCTTCTGCCCCTTCCCTTCATGTATATCTTCCAGTGTATTAATCTTTTTTTCCTGAGTGTCTCACTGTCTCCTTTTGTAGTTAGCTGCCAGAGAGATGTATTTTCCCTTACTAGCTGCATCAGAATTTCCTAAGGTTAGGGGAAGTTGTGTTTCTGGGTAGTTATTGAATTCAAGTTATTTGGTGTAACTTCTTCGTGCTTCTGCAAGCCTTGCAGGACAGCTAAGGTATATATCATTCCATTTTCTGGAACATTTAGGTCACTGATTTGCCTGCTAGCCTGGCAGTGTTTTATTTTCAAATAGTATATGAACAAGTGTAAGATCTGTGGGTATAATAAAATCAGTGTGAAAAGAGACTAAGGTTCATCACAGGATTTCTTGCAAGTTAATTGTTGGAAGTATTGGCATACAATCTGGCTTGCTTGCAAGAGGCAGCATTGTATCTAAATTTGATCAGATTTGTCTTAAGAAAAAGTTTGTTTTAGAAATGTAACAAGAAAAAAGTAAATGCAAACAGCTGGTATCTTGCCATTTTGTGACCTGCCTTAAATGGTCTGTTTGGAGAATCCTGTTGATGGGAAAGGTCCGTTATGTGCTGCTTTGCTGAATGCTGCTTGATGCATCCCTTGTGGTGCTTCCTGTGGCCTAAATGATATTTTGGATCAGCAGTTACAATTTGGGGAACAAATATTGATTATTTGGTGCCGAAACATGCCAGATATTCTCTAGTTTTGTTCTGATCTCTACTATTCTATTTTTTGACTTTGTGTATTCAGTGATATGTATTTTGGAGCAGCTGCGGTATCAAAATTGTTAATTTTCTGCCACTCAGCACGTGTGCCGATAAGCCCTCCAGCTTTTCTTCTTTGGAGGCCCAGCATCCTGTTTCACTCATGTGTTTCCTGTGAGAGAACTAAGCCTGCCTGCGTGGCCCTGGCTTGTTTCTATTTGGCCTGAGAAGCTAATCTTCACGTTTATTGTCACCAATTCAAGCCCCATCGAAGTAGCTGGCTTTGAGACTATTGGAAATACTGCTGCCACTGTTTCAGAGACCCAGATGTACTAGCTTGAAGCATTTGTGCTATTAAAAGAGCTGTGAGAAATTTTGGATGAGGCTCATGTTGACTTGGCAGCCAAGTTTTCACCCTTTCATTATAAGACTAGCTTTCAAACTTTTGATCAAACTATGGACTAACAGATTAATTTCCCCCACCCCCAAAAATCTAATTTGCAAATAAAATCTTCAACCTGAGACTCAGACTGCAATTGCTGCTGATTGGAATAGTGTGAAGGAAATCAGGCTGTATAATTCTTTATTTGCTATCATTAAATGAAATGCCAGCATTAGTTAAAATATCCACAAAATGCCACAGGTTTATACCTTAAGTGCATTATTCACTAATTGTTCTTTGGTATTTCCCTGAGGGTGGAAAGGACTTTTAGTCAGAGGAGAAGAAACGATGGTCTGATCAATCACCGACTTCTTGAATTGCAAATAAGAATCAGCACCCAGCTCAGTAAACATGTTCCCACCAACCTCTCCTGCTGGTCTGTTGAGCTTTCTGCAGCACCCTAATGTCATTCTCCTATGATTCTTTACATAATATACACGCTGAAATTTTTCTCACCTTTTTTCTTTTTTTATACTGCCAGTAAGCAAATGTAAGAATATGTGAAATTGTATGTAGTTCGTCCCCAGTAAAATGGTGCTTTTTGACTTGTAGAGGCTCTTGAGACAGAGATGTTCTACCTTCCTCTTGGCACAATACCCATCGTGTCAGAGCCTGGGTGACACATCACTGACAGAAGCCCTAACATAAAGTCTCTATTGCACCTGAGTACAAGTAGTTATCTTTTATGTTATGATAAGGAACTAGTACTGGTCTAAGAAATGGTGCTAAACTGCTGGTGTAGTCAAGTGTCTAGTGTTTTTACAGCTATCTTGTAAGAATGTGAATATACAGCTGGGTGTTATCTCCCCTCATCTGCGACTGGCGAACACCAGCGCAGCTCAACGGGGATCTTAATGCTTTAGTGTCATCGAGGCCTCTGTGACACAGCTGTCATGTCAGGAGCTGCCAGAAGGGACTGCCTTTGCTGCTGCAGAGCGATGCTGCTGGGAACACCTGCAGCTCCCCATGGTCTCCTCTTCCATTACAGGGAATTCTCAGATGTTCCAGGCACTGAACAACAAATAATGCCTTGATCCCCCAGGGTTTTCTTTTTGCCATCTGAGAAATAATTTAACAAGTTTCTGCCCTGCATTTGAAACAGATGCATTCAGCAAGTTGTGTGAGTGTTCCCCCCTTTGCCTCACTCTCATGATCAGATTAAGACTGAATGCCTTCTTTGGAAATACGCTTTAGACAAACCAAAGCCATTGAAGTCCTACCTGGATTCCTGGTGGAAATCCAGTAAAAGGACAGGGACACATGCAAAGACAGACAGGATAACCTAATCTTTTCTTCTGTCTCTAAGCTGAAAAACTTGGTGTAACGTTGTGTGAGCTATTGCTCCTGAGCAAGGCAAGTTTTGTTCAGTGGTGCTTTTTAGTCAGAGATGTGCTGCTGATGGTTTCAATTCTGTTGAGATCTGGCTGTTGGAAAGGGCTAAGATGTTTTATTACCCTAGTCTTAGATAAGGGCATGTCTAAATAGAAAGCCATTTGGGAAAGGACTGTTCCTTGTCCTTTATTTTTTACTGAAAATGTTTGGCAAAATTGGATTTTATTCTTGACTCAGCAATAGATAAAGGATATAATGAGATACACGCAACTTGCTTGCTGCTAAAGTGGTTGTAGTAGCCTAGTTTTAAGCCCGTTTTCATACAGGTGTCTGTTGTTATAATTTAGTTATGCTATGCTTCCTGATCAGGTTTTCCTGGAGATCTCTGCTGTATGCAAACATAAAAGAACTTGGAAGCTGCTAAGATTTCCAAAATGCTAATGTAAACATGTTACATATGTAGGACTAGTGAGTGTTTTCTAGACCAAATGCATATCAGAATATGATTAACTGATTAATTAGCTAATGATCAATTGCTATTGGTCTTATGCAAGCCTGTGCCACATGGGTTTGGTTTGCAGGGTTCGTTTAGCATGGCACTTCTACCCTCTGCAGTGGAGGCATCTCCCTCCGAACTGGTAGCTGTTGATCTATTTTCAGAAGTGGGCAGTAAGCACTTCTGAGGAATAATTTCCCTGACCAATTTTAGGCAATTACCATAGAAAAACACTCTATAATCCAGTAGCACCTATCCCTACATAAAGCAGACCCAGACTTCTAGTTCACATATCAAATCTGCATGGATGAATTCTGCCTCTGACATTTGGTGAGACTACAAAGGTACAAGTAGTGGCAGAATGTACCCATTGGTAATACGAACATTAGTAACAGTTTCCTCCTGCTTGGCCTGGGTGAATCATCTGAGACGTAATTTTAATCTTTTGCCCAGTAGTGCAGGAGATTATGTCCAGGGAAGGCTTTCACAGGAATCAAGTTCCCAAGGAATGTGGTTTTTAGATGGAAATAGCAACAATGCTGGTGCCAAGAGGCTTGTTTCAGGCTGGATTAACTTCCTTTTTTTCCTAGTTCATTCACGGTTGAGACTAAAAATGGTGATAGCTGGGGTGGTTTTGTGTAGTTTCAGCTCTGTCCCTCTTATCCATTTTGCTCAAATGTCAAACAGTGCAGAAGTTCTTTCTTGGTGAGGGAAGGGCAACTGGTCATGTTGTATATAGTGACCACTTGACACTTATCTCCTTGCTAAGTAATATAATCTGTCGTCGCAAGCAAAGCTGCATTGGTATGTACTCATTCAGTTTACTTCAGTGTTCAGCTGAAGAAAACAAAGGGTAATGTCCTATTGGAGAAATCGTGTAACCTGGCAATTAATAATATTGCTCATACAGACTATCTTGTGTCTTAAACTTAACTCAACATTTAGATTATATAGATAGCCCCCAACTTTACTTTGAGTCTTATGTTAATGCTTCTTAACCCTCATGTGTAAATACAGCTCTTAAATGATCACAGTAAGAACATGCCCAAAGAGGACTGAAACTTCCTCATTAATATCCAATTTTGGTAAAATACCGTGTGGTATTAATGTCATTTATGATCATGTACTGTTGTCAGGGCCCTGACATATCTGGACATAACAGCATGCCTTCTTAACCTTGTTACAAAAGCAATTAGGGGCAACATCCAGCTCTGCAGTTACATATCACGTGGAGATGTAAGGAGCTTCCCACAGTGAATTTAATTAGCAGCAAACACAGAGTACTCGGTGACCTGCAGTGCAGATAACACAGCTCCTGTCCAGCAGTGTTGGTCTCTTTCTGTAAAAGACAATCTGTACATCTTTACATCTGTAAACTGCTCTGATGCTGCACCCATGCATAACTGACAGGCTTCCAAGGGACTGTAGTTGGAAACTTCCAACCTGGAAGGCTGAATTGGGAAATGCAATGCCAGTAAATCCACTCTTGTACCAAGCAACACCACGGGCAGCTTTAAAATGCTGAGGAATAATCCAGGAGGAACTATGTGCTAATGCCAGAAGTTACTGGACGTTACTGAAGAATGTGTAGAACAGATTTTGGTAATCAAAGCTGCACTGCATAGAGTAATAAAATGAGCTGATGCTTCATATAATTTAATGCATAAGGGTAAGGAGAGTCATGACATACAACTTTGTATGAAAGAGAGTCTTGAGGACTTGTGTTGGCTGTGATGAAGGAATTCCTTATTTGACATTGAGAGGATATTAAAAATGAATTAAGCCAGACCTGGTTTTGTTAAGGTTTGCAGTAGTAAATTCCGATCCTCTGAAGTGTCTGAGGTTACAGAAGAAAGCTTGTTAGTTACCCTGCACCTCTCAAACCAAAAGAGCTGATAATTGAAGCCGTGCTCAGTTGGGATGTAAATGAGGAGGAGGTGAGACACATTTTTGCAGAGTGGGAAAAGTGTGAGCATCAGTAATAGTGTGTTATAGTAGCCAGCCTTCACTGCAGACACAGAGCTGGTGCCAGTGCACTAAGCATAACATCCTGACCCAGCTGAGGTGAAAAAGCCCAGAGCTTTTCCCAGCTGAGTGTCCCTAGCCAGCACAGACTCCACTGAGGATGCCTGGAGACACCAACCAGGTGGCTGTCTGCTAACAGGTAGGGTCTCAGGACTTGTAGGTTGTGTATCCTTCTTCAGTGAATTGCTGAATGGCTCTGGGGCTGCTTTGGAGAGCCTTATGGCATCTCCAGTGGAAAGCAGGCCTGATGGTGTTTGCCCTGCTCTGCAAGGGGCTGGGCAACCACGCAAGAAAATGTCTCTTTTGGTGTTTCTGTAGGACAATACCTACTATGAGAAGGGCTGCTCTCATTTTGCTGATGATTTTCTCTCCTACTCTGTGCTGTATGTTTGTACTAAATGCCTGTTGGGTTTCACAGCATTGATGCAGTCAGGTTTTCTGCCTATTTAAATCTGCTTACATCCATTTCCCAACCTGACTGTGCCTAGTACCTGACTTAGAGCCATTTCTGCTATGATGATCCTGTTGAGATGCTTGCAGGGGGTTACTTGCAGGTAGCTAACTTTAACTTGAGTTTGACCTAGAATAAGAGCAGAGCTTTTTAGGATTGTTCTTGAATCTAACCTAAAATCTTCAAGCAATAGATGCAGAAGAGGCTGGAACTGGGCTATATGTGCACAGAAACAAAAAGAATGGGATTTCACATGATTTATTATTTAATTATTATTTAAGAAACAATTTGTTAATAAGTGGGTTCCCTAAGTCTCATCTGACTTTCATCAGAATAACTACCAAGAATAACTACCTCTCAGAAATGTCATTCAGCTCACTCACATCAGGGTGTTTAGACTTTCTGAGGCTTGGATGCCAACCTCAGAGCAAAGGAGCTGCATTTGAGGCCATAGCCTGTTTTAGAGTACTTCAGGTCTATCAGTTCACCTCCATCCTTTTTGCACCATCTCAGGAAAACAGAGCAATTACAGCCTTCTCAGTGTAATTTTTAGCTCTGCGCTGCAGCCAGTAACCAAAGGACATGAGGCAGCCTCACAGACTGCTCCCATGTCCAAACCTTAAGCTTGGGAATTACTTATAGATAAATACAAGGAGAAGGATCCCAGCAGGGCTATGCAAGATTTCTCTTCAAGTCTTTTGTCCTGGTGTAGGATTGTTCTATGTCACTGAGTGAGCAACTTCATTTCTTTGGCTTCATATCCATCAGTAAAGGGACAGTCACAGGCATTCATCTGTTTAGTGTGTCTGGGTGAATATTGCCATTTTAAAGCTTGTTCTGTGTTCTGGCCTGCCTTTGGGGAGGATATGTGGGTGCCTGACAGAGGAGAAGTGGGCAGCGAGACACTTTGTTTGATTTTAGTAGCACTTGGCTGGACTCATCTGTCTCCCAGTGGCAGGAGGTGTTTGCAAATACATATGTGTCTGAGTGCTGGGATAAGGTGTGCCCTGCACCATATGGTATGTGCAGATGTACGTTGGCAGGTGTGAACTGTGTAACTATATTTGTGTGCATTGAAGATGGTTTTGGAAGAAGAAAGAGGCTGCTGAGAACTCTGGCTAGGTACTCACTTTTCTTGTAATGTATTACTTTAATTTAAATTCACTTTACAGTCAGTGCACATGAGAATTATTTTGAAGGTTTAATTTGCTAGCTGCTGAAAGCAATAAGGTGGCTATCAACAGACAAGAAATAGCTTGGCTGTTTGTTAATGCTCTTGGGCTGTACTGTAAGTACTCCAGGCAGCTGTAATGGTGGAGGAGCAAATAAAGCATTGTTGCTTTTAGAATCATTTGTTTTATTGTATCAATAGTTTTCTGTTTCTGGGTATTTACACATAAAATATTTTCTGGGGCAGATAGCTGGGGGAATCTCTGGATTCTCAAAAACATTCAGATGGAAAAGCTGTTAACCATTTAGAAAACATAACGTTTAGTCTCTTATTAGTGACAAAAACTTCATTACATTTATTATGTTTGGATTGGTGATAATTTTCTGGCCATTTTGGTCAGCAGAAACTCTGCTGAACTGCCTATTTTTGCACTGGGAATTTAATTTCTTAGGATGGCGAGATTTGATTTTTATCTGCTATAAGCAACCATCTGGAGTAAGTTTATTTGTGTTACGTGGCTTGCATGTATTTATACTTCAGACTGAGATCCCTTAAATTGAATCCTCTGAATTTTTATATATCATATAAATGACATTTGCTTGCAACACAGTGGAGTGATTACAGTGAATACTAAAATGGCAACATTCTGCGGTAAAAAAATTTACAATGTAAAATGAACATTCATTTACAACAGTGTAAATTTATACTATTTAATGAAATACATTCACTGTGCAGTGAAATACTTCTTGTGTCTATTGAAATACAATTATAAAGCACTGAAACTTACAACATTTAACAGAGACATTCTGTTACACAGTAAAAATTGTGTCATGTTTGTTAAAATTATATTTGATAAGAGTGAAATAAACATGGTCTGTGCATATGTTTATTTCTCTACATAGATAAAATTAAAAAATGGTATCATGACATCAATATGCTGTAGACCAGAAGTCTTATACCTGGGCTTATTCAGTATCAGTCATATTCCACCACGCAGCAGTACGTCATTAACTGTCGCCTTGTGGTTGAGAAGGTGCCTTACCTCAGGAGGGATATGAGGGGACATGGCTTGTCAGGGACCATGATAGGGTATAGAAATTTTTTGAGCAGGCCTCACGTGACAGATGAGCAAATGCTTTTAGCTGGTAGGTTAACTTTCCTACCCATCTGCGTGAGGCTGGGGCCAGGAGACATTGATGCATCTCTTACAAGGAGAAAGAGAGCTTGACCAAGGGGTTGGTTTACAAGCAAAGTGGCTGCCATGTGAACAGTTACGTACAAGTTGTTTCTAAGAGTAACAGAGATCTCCTGATAGATATTGTTTTGCCAATATCTGAATAGAATATATTTGTGGTACTTGGCAATAAAACTCTGTGCCCACATGCTGGACTTGCTTCGGGGAGGGACTCTTCCAGCTCTTGCAGAAATAGCTGCAGCAAGGAATGGTTGTGCTTACGTTATAGCTGGGGCCTATGTTATTCAGATAGATGCTGGAGATGATTGAGCATAAAACAAAAATGTGTTTTTTCCAAGCCCAGTACCGTTCACTGCCATGAGAGAAGGCTAATGGCATGAGTGTGTGTGTTCTCTCCTAACTCTGCTTTCCATAGGCATATACTGAGAAAATGTGTATATTTTCAGACGTATTTAGAAATGTTTTTAATAGTATATGCCTGGTACTTGCACTGATTCATTAGGCCATAACTGTGCTAGTGAAATGCAGGGTTTCTGGTTTTTACCATCACTCATGCTATCAAAAGTCATTTTTCATTTGGTTGCATGCAGTCTTCCTTTGACAGTCCTCAGCTGTCCTGTAAAGCTTAGGGAAAAACCTCGTGGAGGGAGCCCCAGCCTTCAGGCTGCGCTGGCTCCACAGCTCCAACACCTATCCCTTACTGGGGCTGGCACTGAGGCTTCCTGGTGCAACCTACCCCGTGCGGGGGCTCCCTGGAGGAGGCACAAATTACTACAATCCTTGGGCCACTCCGACTGAGTGCAAAACCTGCTCATTGCACCTCAGGCTCTGGAGAGCACCAGAGGGTGATTTAAGATCCTATCAGCAGGTGGTGGTAGGCAGACATTCACTCATGTTGTTTAGGTGAAAGTCTGTGCATTGGAATCGCCGGTGCTAAATTAATATATTTATTTACTGGTACCAGTGCGGCAATCCTTACCTATCCACAGGCCCCAAAGTACAGCCAGGTTCTCACTCCAAGAAAAAAGATTAACCACCCCAAATTATGGAGCTGATCATCAAATAGTGTAAGATGCATTTCAGCAGTGTAGATTTTGACCTGCTTTCTCTTTGTAGCTGTTGCTAAATTGCTGGCTAAAGATAACCACTTATCATGGTTTACATGCCCATTTCTATTCTATAAATGTAAGGAGGCTTTACTCTCGGGCTAATAACTGATCTGTGCATTTCTGTCTTCATCTCGGCTGAGGAAGTCATTACATAAAATAAATGCAGTAAAGATGAAGCTGGCCATTCCTTTTCTCCTTTTCAAAGGCCATCAGCTCATTATGTTCCTGAAAAAAATGTTTAAGACTTGATATTCTGAAATAACAAAATCTGATTTCCAGTTGCTCTTTTTATTTCAAAAGAGGAAAACTTGCTATTTATTCCAACCAAATTGTTGGTTCAAATTGAATGGGCAAGAGGTTCAAGAAGTTGCCTGGGTTAACTTGTGGATTTGCTGCTACTGCTGTTCTCCAAGCTGCCTGTACGCTGCATAGAGCAGCTTGCCAAGCCTCCCCTGTGTAATCTTTAGGCCCAGATACACAAAAAAGATATTTGCTCTCTGCTTTCAGTTAATTTTCCATTTCACCTCAGTCCCCAACTTTTTTCCTCAGTCACTCTGGCATGTATATTCATTACATATTCTCAATAATGCTGGTCTTAAGGCTCAGTGACCTCCTTGGCTGTCTCCTGGTATGGTGTATGAGCAATGCATAGCAAGGGAGAAGTGGAGGACTCTGAGGAGGCAACTGAGATGGAGCTGATAAACGGGAAGGGAAGAGTCTGGGGGAAAGCCAGTGAAAATGGATGAGGGAAGGGAGCTGTGCCCAAGGAGGGGCAGGGGAAGGGAGAGGATGGGCTGGGAGGGAGGGCACAGGGTGTCGAAGGAAAGCAAGGGACCCTGAGAGGGCATGTGGCATTCAGAAAATTGACAGTTGGGAGAAGGGGGGAGAAAAAAACCCTAAAACAAAACTAATTTGAAGGAAGGCAAATTTATGAGGGAAGTGGGAAGAAGGGAGAAGGAGAAAATGATGCAGAGGCTGTGCATGGATGTGACATTTCCAACCTGAATGTCTGCAGCTGGTAAAGGGAAGGTGGCAGGAGGAGGGCAGGGGCATAATGAAACCTGCTCGCAGGGCAAGGGGAGAAGAGCAACACCATTGACGAGCTGCTGTCTGCTTACCCTCTCTGGCTCTGACATCCCTCTCCCTGCACCCACCCTGCCTTGCAGCTAAATTTATTCTGCTCCTAGTACTGTTTCTGTGCTGAACAAACCAGTACTGTACAAATTAAGAGGACAAGATGTTCAGAAGTGGCAAATTCACACTTTTTTTTTGTTTGTTTTCCTAGCACATAAAAGCAAATTTAGTTTGGTGGTGGGGAGGGCAAGCAAACTTGGGGGGGTGAGAGAAACTGTACAAAACAGGATTTCGGTACTCAGAGATGAGTGCAACATATCAAAGCAGCTTATAAATGAATCTTTGAATTAACAAGGTGGGTTGCAGCAGCACCGATGTTAATAATAAATGGCAAGTTTCTTCCCATAGAGATTTGAGCAAAACCACACATTGTCATGAGATGGGTCCCTTTTTTCTTAAGATTACTATTTCTGCAAATACAGAACAAAATTTTCTAGCAATATTTGACCACTGTCCTCAGTTTCTGTGGGTCAGATGGCATTTAGCATCTTCTGTATCCCTGTTTGGGATCTCTGTTGAAATGGGTTTTCTGGCATGGGGAGCGATAGCTGCCAAACAGAAGCAATGCAAATCAGCCTGGAAAAGCTGACAGCAACTCAGGGCTTGGTGGTTGCTTTTCAAACCCAGGACCCTCTCAGTGCAGCTGGGAGCTGGCTTTCATTTGTGAGCAATTCTGTAGAAATGAAGAACAGAAGAAAATCTGTCCTTTAATCTAAGCTCTCCCAAAGAAATGCCAAGGAGAACACATCTGGCTATCTTCTGCAAGGCACTCACAGGGCCCAGGTTTTTAAAGTTATGCAAGACCCCAAAGATACAGATTGGAAAATCCCCTCTAGGCTGAAAGTATCTGGTTTCCTAATTCCTCAAGCCAAAGGGACTTCTGCAGCTAACTGCTTCTGTAAATTCAGACTTCGAGATCAGACTGCTGCAGCTGTGCTGTAGCTGTGGAGGGGTCTGCTACCCCCTTCCGTTCTCTGTGGTTCAGTAAGAATTACGTTTTTTTTAGTGCAATGGTTAACAATTCAACCAGAGGGAAAAGAAGCTTGAATATGCTACTGCCAATTGCTAGGTTTAATAAAAAATTTCTTTTGACCTTATTTTTCCAAGAAAATTGGCTTTTCAGAGGAAATGCTTCAGAATTCTTTTAAGGGGGAGGAAGGGAGGGAGAACTCAAAGCTATTTACCATGTCAAACCCAGTGAGGTTCACTGAAGAAGGAGAAAAAAACTTGAAACCTCAAAGTTTCACATTAAGACTTAAAATTCAATTTTGTTTAAACTGGAAGCATTACCTTTTTTTTTCACATTCTAGTCACACACAAGAGTTGACCTTGCACTGCCAGAGTGGTATTATTTTGATTGTCTCAGCCTTCTCCAGCAATGATTTTCCTTTTGTCGAACGGGATCTAAGAAGAAAGCGGACCTGTTAGAAATCTGGAATTAGAATTTCAAGTCCCCCCTCTTTCAGTTTTCCCTTCCAAGTGCTAGAGTTTCTCCAAGGGAAGTGATATGCATTGTTGATATTCTCCTTGTGACGAACAAAATCTCTCTTGTCAATTTGGAAGTGCAGAGATGCAATACGTTGTCATAAATGCAGCCCAAGACTCTCTTGCAAAACAATTACACTTCAAGGAAATTTTAATCTCATGTTAACAAGACCCCCTACAATCTTTGTGCTCTCAGTCATATTAGAAACTGATTTATAATTAATGACAACTGCAATGCCACTACCTTTGCATAAGAGAGATCTTTAGCTATCTCCTCAGAAGGGTTTGGAAAAAATGAAAAACATGAGAAAGATTTAATGGCTGCTTTGCCATGTTAATAATAACAAGTGTGGTTCTCACTCCTGGCTGCTTTGCCATGTTAATAATAACAAGTGATTCTCACTCCTAAGTACCTGGAAGCATAGAATATATCAGTGAGAAGAATAATCTTTGTACATAGAGCATTCAAATTATGGTAGAAAAAATTATAATAGAAAAATTATTTGTGTAAAACCAAGAATGTATTCCAGGTGACATAATATTTACTATCTGTATTTTGCCTTTAGAGAGGTACTGAAGTTAATACTTTGACCAGGATTTGACAGTTTACAGAGTTCATATTCAAGATAGGGATGACTGCAGGTTGGATGTTGTTAAGAAGCCTGTTAGATATAGGTTAGTTTAACATGAAATTTTTTTGTTGTTATTCTTGTTGCCTTCTGCTGGGTTTTTTTTTCCCCCCTCCAAGATTTACCAAATAAATAGGTCCCTAATGTATCCACATTCTTCAACAGCATTAGAAAAAATCTGTGTCTGATTAATTAAAATCTCATTATCCATCATAATTGCAGTAGGTATGCAAAAATATAAGACTTATTATTCAAGGAATTAATACATTTCTAGAACTCTTTGGGGTTCATATGAGAGTTGGAAATGAGCACTGTATAATAATTTGTTTCAGGAAAGCTAATTAAGTCAGTTCATTTATTCAGTTATCTAAACTGGTCTAATCCCATATACCGCTAAAACCTTGTGATGTTCCCAACTTCATTACTGATTTGAATTAATAGGAGAACACAAACAGAAAATGTTCCTTCCATTTAGTAAAGCATCTCAGGTGCCAGGTCTGAGCCCCACAGGGTAAATCTGTAGCCTACTGAACTGCCCTTTTCTTCCAACTGAAGATTTGCACTCCTTTTAATAGGAAAGTACCTTTGGTCCTGCTGGAGTCTTTTCAGATAAACACAGCTAAAGCTACCTATATTGCAACTTGCCTTTGAACCCCAAGGGGTCTGGGAGGCAAGAAGGGGGTTCACAAGCAAGCTGTGATCACAACTGTTGTTACAGATGACATTTACTTTCCACAAAGGGTCTGTGTTATGGGAAAAGAAAAGAAAAGAATGATCCTTGTGGTCATCTTTATCCCTTTCTGCTTCTCTGCCTCATGCCAAACACTGGTGAGTATACACAAACAAGAAAGGAGTCCACTTGTCAATAACCGAAGGATATTTAAGATGAGGATTAATTTTGAGTCTGTCTGACAGCTCTGTGTT
The DNA here is from genome assembly GCF_000687285.1 of Phaethon lepturus. Taxonomy (NCBI): domain Eukaryota; kingdom Metazoa; phylum Chordata; class Aves; order Phaethontiformes; family Phaethontidae; genus Phaethon; species Phaethon lepturus. The sequence goes on from NW_010548181.1 coordinate 20,336, forward strand.
TGAGGATGCTTACTGTGAGGATGGGGAAAAGTCCATGAGATCTGTCATCTGCTGACTCTTGTTGAAAGGCTGTTCGTTACTTTTAAAACAAAACCAATACTTTTTAAAAACCCAGTGAAACAAATTATTCTGATTGTCTCTAATTCCGGGGACTTTTTTATTTTGTAAATACCATGATTTAATACATTAGTAAAGAAGAGAAGGTGACTACTTGGCGTTTGCAAGACAAAACCAATGTTGTCCACCCAACTCTGGATGCCAAAATGTAATTCAGAAACAGGCTAAAAGGAACCGTGGGCCACAATCTCATGCAGCAGTGCTTGAATTTTTTTTTTTTTTTTTTTTTGAGGTCAGTTGTTTTGCGATCCTGGTTTAGTAGATTTGAGAATTACGTACAATGTACCTGAGTTTTCACTCCTTCCATATGGTCCTACTCTATTTCCCCTCAAAGCTTTCTACTCCAATATAGGCAGTTGAATAAGGGCTAAATTCTCCTAGCCTGGCAGTGCCACCGACAGGCAGTGCCACCGACAGACTGGCACTATCCCAGAGTGCATAGATGCCTAAAAACTTATTTAACTGCCCATTTGGAAACAGAGTTCTGCTGAAATTGAGCTTCAGGAAACCAGTCTTGGTATATGCCGTTTAGAGTCGATAACAGGTATCCGAGTCACATGTATATGGGGAAAGCTCTGGAGACTTCAGACCTCATGCCAACTGGCCATACTAGGCACCCATTTGATTTTTTGCCATAAAACTAATACTTAGGTCTGAAGCTTTTTGAGTATGTTGTATGCTGTTTCTTAAGGAAATCAAAGGGGAAGAACTAGTAGTTCAGAATTAACATGAATAAAATTCATTAGGTTAAAGAGATCTACAGGAAACTTCTGTTTTGCCGAGGAAGACTGTTTCAGTCCTTGCATTGCTGTAGTAAGGGAATCATTTATTAGCAAGCTGATATAACAGAGCAGTGGGTGTTCTGAGTAAACTGACTTATAATTTGCTGTTTTGCCTGTGAGTCTGCAGATCTCCTTTCTGGTGAACTGAAGGCATAGCCTCATGAGATAGACAGAGTGATGATGGCCTTTTAAAATTCCTAGCATTTTATTCGCTGTGCACAACTTCTTCATAAATTCTACATCCAGTTCATTTTTTGCAGCCCTGGATACTCTAGCTTTTGGTTAACTAGGGTTTGGGTTTTATCTTCCATTTTGTAAAAATGTCCATTATTAGATGCTGACACCAATTGATTATCCCGCTTTATTGCATCTTCTAAGAATACATAGCCAATTAAACCCCTCTGCCTTTCTAAGGGTGAATAAGACATGTAGACTCCTAATAGTCCCACCACAGCATGTTGTTCCTTTGTTACTAAGGCATCAATTAACAAGTTTTTAATGGAACAAAAGCTCCCAGAGACAAGCACAGCATGATAATAGGTTGGTGTCTACTTTTTTTCTTCTCAACATGGCAAAATTTTGTATAACCCTTCCTCCCTTCCCCACCTTGGGTTGAACAGCCTGTCAAGGTGCTCACTGTGGGATTTTTATTCCTTCTCTGTCTGCCGCAGTGCATCTAAAAATGAATATATTTACACATGTTTAATTATTAAAGGGTTCTAAAACATAAATCTGAACTGCAGTCCTGTTAAGAGATGGAGTTTTAACATCAGTAAAAGGGAAAAATTATCTTTTCTTTTCTTACCAAGATGATCTCTGTGGTACCATTGAATTCTGCGCTGGCAGGTTTTGCCGATAGAGTAATTGTTTTTTAAAGCAATTCTTTCAGTTTTTAATGTCATGTTTATGCAAATTAAAACACCACAAAAGAAAGAGAGTCCAAGAAGGAGACTTGTCATCTTTCCAAAATAATCTATATCATTATTTTTTTAAATAAAAGTCTCAGTTGGGAAATAATTGCCTCTATGCGTGAGTAATAATAACGAAGTAATTTGCTATTGTTTTGCATTAAGAGAGTTGGTTTTCAGCTGAGCTATTTAAAAATCTAAAAAGGTATCTCCTGAAATTCTGGCTATTTTTAAAGTAAATGAGGTGTTCTTAGATATGTTATGGAATGCAAAACACATCTCTTTCCCCAGTGAACTTCAAACTGTCTGGGCTTAATTTTGTGCTTTGATGCATGCTATGTATTTTCAGTTCTGAAAGAAGCAGGACTGTTGCATCTGCATTACTGGGGAGGCCTAGCATCCTGGTCTACTCTTAAATGTCCCTTCTGCATGGGGAAAGGATGGGCTGGGCTGGTGGGTGGCTGGCTGGCAGAAAGGCCGGTACAGGGGTCAGTTCTGCAAAGTGATGGAGGAGCCCTGGATCACCAAACTCTTCTGTATAATCCATGAAAGATAATACTGTTGTCCTTTCTCTGTCTTTTTTGAAAATGCAAATTTAGGAAGGCTCGATCTGTCTCCCACTGCGTGGCTGGACAGTGTCTGCCTTGGTCTCAGGAGGTAGGAGTAAAGGAGGAGAGCTTGCCAGTTTGGGGAAAATGGACATATTTATGGTCACTTTCACAGTTAAGCAATGTTTATGTCCAGGAAAGTGGTGTGTTAATGTTCCAGGAAAGTAATGTTTCTGTCTAGGAAAGTGGTGTGTTTTAATTTTTAAGGATAAGATGTCACAGAAGATGCACGTGGGCGTTTGTAGTATAGCCCATAATCTGTGTCCTTTGGAAAAGCCTGTAACTGTGGGAGACCTACACTAAAACTGGAAACCACGTCAAATGTGACTAATTTCAGTCTGTTCTGTGATCTTAGATCGTGTTAGGAAGTTGTGAAGACAATCTGTCCTGAGCTTTGAGAAGAGATTTCAAATTAAAGGTTTGCATGAACGTGGACTGAATTCATGCATCTCCATTTATACCTGGATCTGAAAAGGTTCTGCTTTACTTGTTTCTGGTGTATTTCTCAAGGAAGTCCTGTAGGGAGCTGGTGCACTTCCTCAATACTGATGTATGCATGGTTTCTTTTCTTTTCTTTTTTTTCTTAATATTTTAAGCTAGAAAATAGTAACTGACTCTAACAAATTTGGCAAAAACTTTGGCCTGCAAACTTTGGCAAAATTTAGATTCACTACAGAGGCTTGTGACTTGAAACTTATTTCAGTTCATTAAAAATATAATGGGTATCTGTCAATGTAATTAGTCCAAGGTGGGGGGAAGACAGGGACTCATTTCTATTTGATAGTAATGTCCTCTGTGTTTGACTTGTCTTCTTAAGCAAGTGCTTTGTCAGTATATAGGAAAAAAGGGTCTTGCATTTCAGTGCTGTCACTTTGGAGTGATGCTTGAAATGCTTTAGCAGTCATGTAGCTGCAGCAAACACAATGTTAGTACAGTGAGAGACTAGAATAAAACATAAGGTATAATCACAGACTTGTAAAATAACTGAAGATACATCTTCATTGGAAATTCGTGCTATATTATCTCCAAAACAGTACAGTACTACAGAATGAGAAAGTATCTGGAGATGTGAATTTTAAATGCAAATTTTCTGCTTGTCTTTAGCCTTAGTGATGGAAAAGTCAATTTTAAGCAGGAGATATATCAGAGGGTGTGTGTAGAAATATGACTGACAGAGAAGGTGCACTTCTGCCTGCCCTTGCTCATAAGGTATTAAGAGGGAGTCAATTATACTGGAGGACAACAAATGGAAATTGAGAGGAACTGTCTGCACCATTAACCAGTGTGAATCTCCAGGACTGTGTATGCAAGTCTGGAGAAACTCTGAATAACCTTCTACACAGGTGGGCAGATTTATCTGACAGTATCAGTCCCTGGATCTATAGGACTGGGTATGGTGAATCAAGCACTCAGAGATGAGGTACAGGAGAAAACTCCTGTATGAACTGATTATTTTGTGACTCTGCATACCCATGTTTCTCACCCCTAAGAACTCTGCCTCCCTTCAGTAATTGAGTCTTCTTGTTCCTGCGATGGTTTGCAGTGTAAAATGGCAGTATAACTTCAGACCATCACGATGATAGGGCAGCGAGAGCCTGTGATCAGGCTAGACTTCTCATAAAGCTTGTGTGGGATGTATTGAAGTCAAGCAAGCTGACCTGCCATGAAACATGCATGCAAATGTGTGCTCTGCAGCTTAAAACATGTCCTTAAACATCCCCTGTCATGGTTTTTCCCTAGTCTCCTGTGCAAGGAGAGTTGAATTGGGTCCCATATTCACAAAAAACAACAGACCTTTGCTCCTGAACAGTGCACTGGCCCACTGAGCTCATGCAGGTGGGAGCCCACAGGTAATTTGTATCAGATGTGTCTCTTGCAATAATAGTATTTGAGCTCATTTCAATAACTTGATACACCTGCATTTTTATTAATAGGCTGTTAAACAATTTCAAACTGTCCAAATCTCTCTGTGTACAATGGGATATACAAAATCATGGTAATGCCATTTCTGAGAGGAACAAACTGCTGTCAGATTCCCCTGCATACTCTCAAAGAGCGAGTGTACAATTGCAAATCCATTGAACTGCACTCCATTATCTCGTATTAATGGGAAATTGTCCATAAATTGCTGAGGCGTGACTGGTTTCTTTTCCCCAACACAGCTGCAGTCTCTTTATCCTGTGATATTCCAGCCTCAAAAATAAAAAGAGAAAGGCGGGGGGGCGCAACTTGAAAGCACTAGCAGCAGCATCTTCCATCAGCTCCCGGCAAGCGGAGCTTCTTCCCTGCTGCTGAGCTGGCCCAGCATGCAACCGTGGCTGGGACTTGTTTCCCAGCAAAAGGGTAGAAAAGGGAGATGAGCAACTAGCAAGGAGCTAGATACAAAAGTAGGAGCGAGAAAAAGGAAAGAATTTACCATGGCCTGGCAAATGTGAGGTTATGTGAAGAGAAACTCTTCTGTTCACAGCACTGTTGTGGACTACAAACACATTGGTGGGATACCCTTTCTATAACACTGGCTTCCCCTCCTCATCCTCCCAATAGCCATTCTCTGCAAAGGAGTGACCCAGCACTTGCCATGGACTGTGGAAAGTTGCCTTCTACCTTTGATATAAAAGATCTTGTAGCATCTGGGAATGAGAAACCAGTTTGATGGTTAGATTTTCAAAAGGACTCGATGCTTCTTGGTACAGAACAAAAATCTGCCACAAAAATAACAGAAGGAGATGCTGAAAACTGAGAGTACCTAAATCTGGCCCAGGGCTGCTGTTATTGATGGTTCCATGCTGCTTGAAGGGGGAGAATGGTAGAAGATACAGTAGAGGGGAGGCTGGGTTCTTAAATCTTGACACAGCACTGAGATATGTTGAAGTTGGGGTCTTGGCAGTGATCAGCTTTGCAATCCCAGTTCCTCCTTTTCATTTTAGAACCCCATGAGTTCTCTGCCCAGACTTTGTGCATCTGTATAAGCAGCACAAACTCTTCTGAATAGCAGGAGACACAGGGCAGGGCAGAGGACCAGGTGCGTTCGGTGGTTGCCCCGTCTGGATGGTCCCTTTCCTCCTGTCATGTTAGGATGAGGAAATGAGCTACCTTGTGTGGTGAGTTACAAAAGGCCATACATTTTTCCCCTGTGTTAATTATACTACAGACTGTTTAATTCTGTAAATGAGCTGCTTGGCAGGTGTTCAGAAAATTACACAACTCCCTCTCCTGCTCTCTGTGATAGCATCAAGAGCAGCCCAACTGTGAAGCTGAGGAGCCTCAGCACCTTCCACCTCATGGTGGACGTCTGATGAGAGCCTCTGTCCTGCCAGTGTGCAAAGCAGGGGCACCTTGCAGGACCCTGGAGCTTATGCGCCAGGTTGGTGGGACTAAATCATGTGGAGGAGAGAGAAGACAGGAGAGCTGTGTAATGCAAGCCACAGTCAAGTTAGGGGAAAAAATAAGGTCTGATGAATGGGATGCATGGGCTACAAATTTTTAAAGCGAGATGTTTAATTAAAGGCATGCTTGCCAAAGCCATTGGAGAAAATCCCTGTCATTGGCCCTATGGGCTTTGGGACGGATGTCAAAGTACTTTGAGTTCTGCATCTCTGTTGGTCATCAGCACGTGTCATCAGCACAGGCAAGTCTTCTGTTTGTGGCTCAGCTACTTCATGTCTCAAAACAAAATCATGATCCCAACCTCCTTGCAGAGTGTTTTGGGATCAGCTACAGAGAAGACCGGTAGTATCATCAACATTAAGCAGGGAGAAAAGAGAGCAGCCTCTGGGAATAACATATAAGGGACCTCAGGCCTTGACCAGGCTTGATAGGGCATGTCCTCTCTTAAATAAAAGATCTGTGCTGTTGAAGAGTACAGCCAACCCAGCAAATTAGTACTTCTGTAATTACATAGTGAAATATGATCAGGACGTGAGCAGGAGTATTACATCCAGGTTCCCATGACAACTTTTCACTACAATAAATGTTACAGAACACAAGGTACCGTAAGCACAAGGTTGCTCACCCACTAATTACTGTGCTCTCAACTTCTTGCCTGAGGTCTGCAATGCAAAACATACAGGGAAAAAAGTCTTTCAATTTTTTTTTCTATAAGTAACAAATACAACTTTGTGTACACTGAGCACCAGCTCTTCTCTCTGCCACAAAGGTCCAATGCAATTTGTGAGCTAGCAAAATAGATCCAGTCATCCAAAGTACTGTAGAAAATATCAGTCTTTTATGAGGGTGTTCAATAGCAATGAAAGGATTCTAGAATTTGTTGAAGAAAATTATGGCATTGAAGAGAGAAGTGGCTTTTAGTCCTTTGATACATAAGGGTTTATAATGCAATATAATAGAGTCCTTTTTCCCCAAAGGATACATGAATTCCATTACATCCTGTTACTTGCCATAAACTTAATATAAAAAGACCTTTATTTAGAATGACATGTAGAGATGGATACTTATCAACCATATTCTTGGCTGTTTTATATCAACATTACATCAGTTGAAAGTTTGGCCCTTAAGTGAAATATTGATTTATTTGTTTTTTTATTATTTCCCCCTCATTGTCTGTTTTCTTTCATATTATATATGGGCTTCCCCTGTGCTCCAAGTCTGGCTGGAGACTGATTATGGGGAGATATTAAATAATTTAGTGCCTGTGATTCTAGATACAGGGGCTTGGGCTGAGCCCAGCCTTTCAAAGACAACTGTCACTTCCCACTTACGTTTTGTGACATATTATAGAACGCTACTTCTCTGTGCAGCAATTTTGTCATTATTCAAGATAGAAAGAAAAATGGGAAATCCATTACAAGCTAGACTTTGTTATGACACAAGAGAAGAATCCCCTGGGAAGTTAGATTAAATTCTCTTTGAAAATAAAATAAAAATGCCACCATGCTTGACAACATTAGATTTATTATATATTTATATCAGGAACTCTAGGTATGTTCCTTGTCAAAGCTTCTTTAGATGCTGAGATATGTGAGACAAAGCAAATCATTCCTTGAGTCATTGAAAGGGAAGTTTCTTACTGAATTGGAATTAAAAGGTTTGAATAAGAACAGAAATCGGCAGTTTCATCACCTAGTTGGAGGCTGGCTGCTAGCTGCTTATGTGAACCATTGAAAACTGCTCAGCTGTGAAGTTGGTATGTACGGCCAGAGGTGTATGCTATGAGCTTGTTGCGTTTTACAGTGGTTTAAGCAAAGATGTTTTATTCCGCAACTGGAGCGAACTCAAAGGGCAGCTCGGTTAGCAGATATGGCTCATCTAACAGATGGTAACTTCCTTCATCTTACTAACTAAATTACTCTTGATTGCTTACCCAGATCTTGAAACAGAAAACTGCCATTTTGCATTATTAAATCCTAGGGACACTGAGCATGTTAAAAGATTTTTCTACAGCTAGTTCCAGTCCTACAAGTAGTACGACATGCTCGCCTCTGATTAACTCATGTCATAGGCATGTGGCATATTTTAAGATTACATTGCAGGTCTGAGAAATTGAAATTAATGGAAAGACTTTACTTTCCTCAACTGTGCGTTATCCTAGATTGTGTGTCTCAGAAGTACTGGCTGATTCATGTTCTGTGATTGCACCCAGAGGCTAGGTGTATGCACATGAGAAAGCTGGAGTTATTGTCATCATGAACGATTGAATTTTCTGCAGGAAAACTTGCAGAAGGACTGGAGAATGAATTGCAAATGGCATCAGGTTAGCAAGGGGAAAACAAGATAGTCTAATAGGAGTAGATACCATCTGGAGAACATGCATTCATGTCAGGTACCTGGTCTTCCCTGGGATCCTAGGCATGGCAGGGACAGATGTGCAGAAAGTAGCTGCAAGTGTAAAATATACCTACGAAAAATAAGTTAATTTTCACAAACATGCAAATAAATGCTGGACTCTAGGAGTGACGTTGTAGTCAGCAGTGTTAGAGCAGGTTACGTTTTTAGATCTGTGGGAAATCTTCCACAGTACCAAAATTGTCAGTTTGACTTGCTTACAGGGAAGTTGCTTGTTAGCCTCGGAAAGCAGGGGAGCAAGAAGGTTTTTCTTGCTTTTATGGCATTTCTACTATGCAGGAACAATAATTCCAGAAAACAAGACAGTGTTGTTTTATGATTCCTAGATGTGTCAATAAAAGGCCTGTGGGGGGAAAACAATATATGAAAACATGCAAATGGTAAGCTCCAGAGAGGCAACTCTGAAACAGGAGAGGAAGCAAACATTGTGGGAACTGTTATATTGGCTAGAAGGGAAGAAGAGTTTGGGCGAAGAAGGGAGAGAGTAAGGAAGTTTAAGAGAAACTTGAAGACAAGGAAAACTGAGGAGAGGTGGAAGTGGCTACCTGTATAAATCAAAGAAGAAAGGAGACTTAAGGCTTGTTAAAGTAAAATACTTCTATCCCCAAAGTTTTCCTTCTGTACATTAAAATGCTTATGAAAGATTCTGGTTTTAGCTGTAAATTTAGCTTGAAGTCCCTGACTTTAGCACTTTGAGAGAGCATTAAGATTCATTTAAAATCTTTTATTCCTTTTGATGCAATAAAACCTATATAGTACTTTCCTAAATGAGTACCCATTAAAGGGATAAAGCTATGAGAGAGTCATTTCCCACAAAATATGAAATCCAATAAGGTTTATTACCTACCATTTAGTGAATGGCAGAAGCCTGTGAAGTATATGAATAAGTTTCCAATGACCAAGTCATTTGTCTCCTAGAAGATGTACAGCACGCAGTATATCCAGCTCTTCTCCTCCCCCATAGGTCAACCATAGCGTCAGATTTGTTTATGCGCCATTTAACTTTCTTCTGTCTTATTCAAGGTTATAACTGTGTCTTTTATCTTCCCACCACTAGTGAAAGGATAAATTCAAAATACAGATTGACCCTGTCATACATTTGACAGCCGAGCCTTCCTACACGGCCTCTAGCTCTGTAGACACTCGGGGGGGCAGCACGCGATTTTTTTTCCTCGATTGCTTCTGTTTATTCAGCACCGTTGATTAAAAAACTGCTTCCTGTTAATATAGATCTGCAGGAATTGGCAAATATGAAATATTAACGAAGACTCTACATACAGCATAACAAATGGGACAGGGGCAGGGGAGTTCTGCCATTTTTGATCATACAAAAGAAAGCAAGCTGCCAAGGTAGCATTTGGTGGAGGTGGCAGCTACACTACAGCTTGACCCATGATAGACTTGTTCGAGATGGGTACTCGAAGGGCTGGATCGGAGGAAGACCATAAACTTTTGCTAGGGCCAGTTCTCCTCCTAGTCTTCTTGCTCAGGTGGAGATGGTCTCTGCCATAGGAAGACTGATGCCACCAGCTGAGGCCCAAGGAACATAACATGCATCTGTTCCCCAGATATGTGGCCAGGGCTGGTTGCAGGAGGAGGAGGAGGTGGGGGGATAAGAGTGGTTGTGTGACACCCCTTCCCCAGAGCCAAGCTCAATCTCCAAACTGAGATGTCTATTCTGGTGGTGGAGGCCAGAGTTTTGAGAAGCAGAGGAATTGCTTGTAGGATTTTCAAAAGCGGGAACCAGGTAATTGCTGGTGCACCTCCCTTTCATTGTTGTAAAACAGGAAAAATATTAATTCCCTCACCTGTAGAACTGTGGTAAAGATATATGCACTAGAGATACTGCAAAGTAAGATCTACATAAAATTTGCTTGGGGCAAGCCATTTTAAGAACAGCCTCTCAGTGCAGCTAGTGGGATATTTCCCATGGTGTTTGTAAGTTCATGAAATCTTTGTTACCAATTATAAGTGATGTTGGCACTTAGCACCAGAAGCTGTATTCCTGGAAACCAACCCCACTTATTAGCTGCTTTTATGGTATGGAGAGGGAAAAGTAGTATAGGATTGACTCTTTCTGTCATCTTGAACAATGAGATTAAGTGAAATTAAAAGCTTCTTCCTTTAGACTGAAATTTGTCCATATTCTTTTGCGTCTTTCAAGTAGTGGCAGAGGATAGGAAAACTCTAAAACATGAAAAAGTAATAGTAACTTTTTTGAAAAGGCAGAGGACCTCTAGGTTTGATGTTTTATGTATTATTTAAATGATGGGGTTTAATGTTGACAGGCATTTTTTGCTTTGCTTTTAAAAAGGAAAGAAGTTGTAAAGACTTATGGATAGAAAGTGGGAGGAAAGACCACAAATAGCCCTTATCTCTGAAGCTATTTGGAGATGACTGTTTCTGATTTAAATACAGAATTCAGAAGAAATCTGTTTTATGGAAGTTTGTACTGGAAGAAAGGATTTGAAATTTTTCAGC